>NC_142786.1:7477500-7710000 GCF_988280905.1 Pimephales promelas | reverse complement strand
TCTGTCTCTCTGTCTGTCTATCCTTTGTATGTCTGTCTGTCTGTTTGTCTATCCTATCTAACCTTTATCTGTCTGTCTATCTGTCTTTATATCTATCTATCTATCTATCTATCTATCTATCTATCTATCTATCTATCTATCTATCTATCTATCTATCTATCTGTCTGTCTGTCTGTCTGTCTGTCTGTCTGTCTGTCTGTCTGTCTGTCTGTCTATCTATTTGTCTGTCTGTCTATCTATCTGTCTCTCTGTCTGTCTGTCCTTTATCTATCTATCTATCTATCTATCTATCTATCTATCTATCTATCTATCTATCTATCTATCTATCTATCTATCTATCTATCTATCTATCTATCTGTGTGTCTTAAAAAAAGTAAAATGAATTTCTTTGAATTCATAGCTCACAAACCAGATAGATAGATATATTGTCTATGGTATTTGCATTTTCAGATGTTGTTTCCTATTATAACTATTGTTGTTGTTATTTTATGAGTGTTTGTTACCTTGAGGGTTGGTGTGGGGGGTTATAAAACCAAATAAGGAATTTTGTTCATCAATACATTTTGTATAATGTACATTGTCTTGTTATTCTGCATAGATAGATAGATAGTAATAGTATTAAAAACCATTTAACTTTTACTTTATGGGTCAAAATTGCACATATTGCATATGCCATGATGAATTAGGTTTAGTGATTAAAGAACCGGACTCTAACTGCAAGGTATTTAAGTTTGAATCTCAGCAAGGATGATCTATGAACTAGAGAATTGCTGAGTTCCCATGTGACCACTGTGTCCTTGACTACATTTAATCTGCAGTGCTTAAACCAAGGTTGCTCCAGGGGGACGTTCTCTGTAGTATGTGTACGGCAAATTACTGTAAGTAAAAAGTGTCTGTGGAACAAATTACTACATGAATAAGGATAGTATCATTACATGAGGATATTAAATTTAGAGGGAAAGTGAAGCGATGAACAGTAGTCTAGGCACACAAATGTTCCAATTGCATTGTGATTCTTAGACATCTTCCCGTCATTTAGAGAATCGGGGCAAAGCTTCTGTGTTCCAGTCACCAACAATTAGAGCCATATTCTACATTCGACCCAGATAGATATGCTTTGAACACATCGGTTGTTGGTATTTGTCTTATTCTTCTTTGTTCTCCACTCTTAGAGCGAGTTCAGCGCATGAACAACACCCAGTTGGCCTCCACAGGAACACTGATGTCCAGCAAGCACAATAATTCTGGCTTTCACCCCTCCTTCTCTCACTCCTTCCACAACCTTGCCCAGCTACCTCCATCATACGATACAGCCATGAAACCAGAGCTTAACCGCTACAGCTCCCTCAAGAGACTAGGTGAGTGAGTGTCTGAAAATGAGAGTGTGTGATTTCAAAGCTGCTACTACTCAGAGGGCCTCTGTGAGAGAGTGTAGCAAGGGGTCAACTATTACTTTTTTTTTTTTTTTAGGAAGGATGCTCTGTGGCATTGGATAGTTTTTGCACATATAATTTTATTATTTCAAATATTTCTATTGATCATATCCAGTCATATTCAATCACTGCCTGAAAACTATAATTGAAAGAATTTGGAAATGACTACAAGAAAGTTGACTTGCAGTAAAAAAATGGCTTTTTAAAAAGGGTTGAGATTGGCCGCTATTATACATAACAGAGTTTCTGCTAGAAAAAAATGGTGCCGGTCAGAGTAACCGGCAGAGGTTTTGTTGGACGAACATTTTGATGAAATGCCGGTCAAAAATCGCCAGGCTATGTAATCGGCAGGCTATGTAAAAAATGTCAGGCCATATAGAATACAACATGTTATACTTAGCCTAACTTTCAAATAGATGGGAAAAAAGATGAACGTCCGATTGGCGTCAATCAATCCCAATTGTTTTTTACAATGGTTTCACACACATTCACTTTTTGAAACATTGAGGTATATGGATGTACCTAATATAAACAAATAAAACATCTCCATTTAACTAGCAGATCATTAATTTAGTTCGCTATTAAAGAGATCTAGCGCTAAAATCTGTTGTTTTTGAAATCATGTCCGCTGCTATCAGTTGCTTGGACGACACGCTGCACGAGTTGCGCAATTTTCACTCGGACGCGCGTTTCAATCTATCATCATTGCGGAGACTCTCTATTCATTCTGGTGAAATCACAAAATAAAATGCACACAAACGTGTCCCTGCTTGATATAGGCTGCAACCACTGATGAACATAGGCTATTCAGTTTTGATGAGAGAGAAAAACGAGTGCGCGGATTAGTTTTTATTTTTTATTTTTTACATTTTATTCATTTAGCTGACGCTTTTATCCAAAGCGAATTAAATTTGCTATATATGTCAGAGGTCTCAAGACTCTGGAGCAACTAGGGGTTAAGTGTCTTGCTCAGGGACACATTGGGGTCTCTCACACCAAAGGCATGTGTCTTATCCACTGCGCCATCACCACCCCACTTATCTATAAAATGATTATAGATCCACTGATCTATAAAATTAGATGTTTCTGATTCACCATCGTCCGTCGCGTCTGGCCTCTGAAAAAAGCTTTTACGTCTAGTCTGCCTGGGCGTGGCCATATTTGAAACATTCGTTTCAAAACACGTTCGTTGTTTAGGTCTATATTACAGCCGTTTTAGGCGTGCTCTTTATTTGAAATGCAGCATGCGATGTTGTTTCATAACTTTCAAACGGTAGAGCCTGTTCCTTTATAACATAGCCAAAGGTCGGTGTATTTTTGCTTTATACATTTTAGGCTTATTCTCACATTCAGATTGTGTTAGGGGGGCGGGATGATTAGGCAATTTTAATTGGACAATTTGACCGGAGAGATTTAATTTTGTTGGACATTTATTTTTTTCCACAGCCAATGTCCGGTTATTACCAGACAACGGAAACCATGATACATACAGGGCTTAAAGGATTCCGGATCTCTGGCGTGCAGAAAAAAAATATAATTTTTGCTATATTTAGTGCAAACGCAGCATCCATTCTTTCTTTTAGCTAGGGTTATGACCATCCTCTTATTCTCGCAAATGCTTTAAACCACTTATGCACGACAAGACAAAAGAGAACGCGCAGTCAGTGAATGTCCTCACAGAAAGACGCACACCAGGATCGAGTTCTCTTTCGCGCTTGATGTCAGCAGCGACAGATCTTAAAGTGACAGGAGCCATTAATTCTGTATGTCAGTAAAGTGAACCTAAAGAACTAAGGGAACAGAGAAAATCACTAACTGCTCTTGAATAAATAACGCTTGTAGCTTTGATAAGGATTAATCTATGTTTCATTTATAATTTATGCAGTGCGGACTGTTTTATATCCTTATTCAATGTCTGTAGGATACAGGAAAATTACATTTATTATGCATTTAAGTGAGGATAGTTTTAAGTGGTGCCAGATAAGTCCGTCTGACCCCCCCACCCCAGATATTGATTAAAGATAAAGCATTAAATCAATTTAAAAATGTTGATTGTTCATTGTTTTTAAAAATATAAAAATATTTACATCAATATTAAAATACTAATAAAATTATTAAAATATATTTTTGAAAAAATTGTACATGAAGAAATTATTTTTTGTTAATTTCTGTTACTGCACTTCATTTTATTCTAAATGGTTTTAATTTACTGTATTTTATTTTTATCATAATTTTTATTTTTCATTATTTCTTATTTTTTATTCTAAACTGTTTTAATTATTCTGATTTCTTTTTTGGATTATTTTAATTTCTTCAATGTAAAGCACTTTGAATTGCCATTGTGTATGAAATGTGCTATATAAATAAACTTGCCTTGCCTTGCCTTTAATTTTAATGCCGTCCATTGTTAGTTTATCATACCTAATGCATGATTTAATATAAAAAAAGTGTTTGTGAGGTGTTATCAATCTGTTACAAATCTGCAACACAGTGTTTTTAAGTGTTTTTTTTAGCATTGCATAGCTGAATGCGAGTAACAAAAACACATTTGAATGTTACACCTTCATTAAATGTGGTCAACATCTGTCAAATACAACGGTGCATTGTTTTAATGCGGTCAAGTGCGATCTGATCACAAAAACGCATGTTGTGTGATATTTATTTATTTAACGCATGAGTGATATTTTTATTTTACATTTTCCTAACTACAGAAAAAAACCTGGATGACTATTCCGGATATTACACCTCCAAGCGAAGGCCAAACAACGCCCAGCCCAGCTTCCACTCCTCCCAGCACCACCTGCCCTGGGGCGGTGACTTCACACTGGGTGCCCGGGGAACCCTACCGCTAAACATGTCCCGCACGCGCATCCATGTGCCCAGTTCCACTCCCACCCCCAACCCCTACCCTTTACCCCAGACACAGTACAACCCCACCTTTGACACAATGAGTAAACCGCCTCGCCGGGTGATGTCCCAAGACCAGCTTCTGGCACTGGGGGAGGGGAACACTCTCTCACGCCTCTCCAAGAACCAGCAGCATCAGTATTACAAACCCATGACCACCAGCAAGAGCTCCAATACCCAGACTTTGCGCAAGTCTCACGAACGCCTCCTGGTGTCGCCAGACCGCCTGGAAGAGCGAATGATGGCCGATTATAGCGGGATGGTGTCCACCGTGTCCCGTCTCTCCTACCACCAGAAAGCGCAATCCCAGCAGAACGTGTGCATGACGCCCTCACTCGACCGCCATCACATGATCAAAATGAATTCGCACCCTACCTCCGGCCGCGAGCAAGACCACGCGGTCGCTGGGATGTCGTCGGGTCACGGGGCTGGGACTTTGGGGTGGGGGGACGTCCACAGCTCCGGAGGAGGGCCCGGACCGATGGCGCACAGCGCTCGCCGGATGGCCTTCGCCAACAAACGGCAGAACACCGTCGAACAGCTGCACTTCCTCCCCGGAGGAGGTGGGGGAGGGGGCGGGGGTGGAGGTCAGGCGCTGAGGACGGGGAGCAAGAACGAAGTAACCGTGTGAGCGCAAAAAGAGAGACGGAAGATGGTAAGGAGATGGATTAATGAAGTGTGATTGCGCAAGCCGAAGGAAGGGAAGGAAAAAAAGGCAGAAGACCGAAATGAGGAATGAAAAAGGAAGGAGATAAGAAGGTGGTCAGGAATGAGACCCATTTGAAGAGAATACACAGTGTATCAGAAATATGAGACTAAGTGATTCTGTAGATCCCTAAATTGTCATATCTCAACAAACAGAAAAGTGAAGAGGGACTCAGGTTTCCTCTGACGTGTGTGTAGCATATAGTGTCATGACGGCACCATTCAGACATGATCCGAGGAGACATAAAAGTCAAAAGTTTCATTAATAGAATAGGCCATTTTGTTCTCTAGTTAGTGCATTCCAACTAATGTAAAAGCCAATTGGTTTAGGGGTTACTTTTTTTCTGAATCCAATGACAGCAGTTGACCTTGCCTCAGAGTTTGCCAAAGTGTCATTCTCAAAGAGGTGTAGGTGTGTGTCACCGTCATCAGTAAAATAAGAGACCAATGAGATGTACTGGATGAAACTGACAAATGTCCAATAGTGTCATGAATTACCTCATGGAAACTATGATTTGACCGTTCTCGGATCAGATTTGACTTGACTTGGGAATGGATTGTGACTTGCCATCAAGCGCAGAAAATGCTGGTACGTAAATCGTCGGAGAGAAGAACTTGGAACTTGAAAAACGTCACTCGTTTCGTGACCTGACTCTTTAGTCTGCACTGTTAATATGAGTCCAAATGCCATCAGCCATATTAGAGCTTATTCATATGGAATACAATGGAGGAAAACATTTTCATTGGGAAACGGGTGTTATATTGTTGATCAGAGATTTTTAGCCTATTATACTCAAGACTGTGAATCAAAGTTGACATGAATACTTTTTTGCATTGTGGATAACATTTTGGCTGTTTTATAATATAATCAAAAGGCTGTCAGATTGATGGGTAAATCAGGTCATACTATCTGAACTGGACAGACATTTGGTAACCGATGTCAGCCATTCAAAACTGATAGAAGTCATGCTTCTTTCTTGCATGTTTGACCAGTCAGAGAATAGCTTCGTATGCCGGCATCAGACGTTCCGGAGTCGTTACGGTTGTTCTGTTAAGATTTAATCATGGGCATGCAGTATGTCAAACAAGACCGCATAGTCTTCACACTTAATTTGCAACTCAAGCTGTTGTATTGAGGGGGACAGGGGAAAGGGTTTAGTTATACAATGGACAATTTAATCCAAGGGCTATTCTGAAACTTCTTCATGTGTGTCTGTGCTTCCGTGCTCTTACAGCTTTTTATCTTTCCAGTGGCACGGCTGTGCGGAACATTGAGGCTACATGCCAATGAGTGTACAAAACAGAAAAATAGAACAAAATCTGCAAAGCTAATTCAACACTCTGTGTCACACTAAGATGCATTATTATCTAACCGATGAGTTAGGATTTAGGAGTAAAAGCTGTCTTGTTTATCTATATTATATTCAAGTAAAATGTCTTTTTGTTAGCGATTTCTGTGTGTTTTTCAGCTGTCTCCACATCAAATGGACACTGTTGTGGTGGAATGTCTGAGAACGACCTGGCTGAGCAAGATTATTGGGCCATAATATAGTATTTTAGACCACACTGCAATGTTTAAGCTTTTATTAACTTGTTAATAAAACTGAAGTTAAATATGTTGAAAAGGAAAAAAAAATTTTTAATTGAATCCCGAATGTTCAAATATGTACACATGCCAATTTACGTGCATATATATAAATATATATAATCATCGATATTATTCATATTATTGATTATTATCATTGTTTTGTTTGATTTTTTTTTCTGTGACTTTAGAAATTGTTTTTATTCCTGTTTTCTGTTTATATTTGAGTTTATTGTGGATTCTAACCTTTGTAACTCAACAAAAAAGCAGATGCAATCATAGTGAAAAGACAAAACGCATGAAGATGTCAAAGCCAGTGTTGATGATGTCATATTGCTGACTTCTGATGTCAAGGTGTGTATGTGTCCAGTTTGTGTGTCTGTATTTGTGTGCTTGTGTGTATTTCAGTGTCTATTTTGGAATGCTTTATCTCGCATTTTATCTGACTTTTGCTTTGTGTGAAATCAGAGAATGTGCATTTCAGAAAACCCAAAATATAATTTTATTTTTTAAGTGAGTGTCTCTTTGAATGCAAAAATAAACAAATCATTAAAAAAAATGCTGCATTCACCAAAGTTATGAAAAATAGAATAAACAACCACAAGTTTTTTTCCCAGTATTATTTCTTTTCTTTTCTTCTTCTTTTAGATATTTTTCTTGCCATGGAATACATAAACCTTGTTGTAAATTTTATGGGGGGAAATGCCACAATGCCATGCATAAAATATCTACAGCAAAAACTTTCATTTTTATTTTTTAAATAAAATTCTCGCCATTAAGAAAGAAGTTGTTTTCTGGAGATTGACACGTGTTCTTTTTTTCTCATGAATAATGAAATATGTTGGTTGGTTTTTACAAGTATGTTTTTAAATCTCAATATATATGGTGTGCTGAGTATTTTTAGCCACTCTTGTATTAGTCTAATGTCTAATTGTCTTTTTACATTGGCAAAACAACCAGTGGATGCAACTTGCTTATCTACTTTTGACTAGTGTAGAATGCTTTGGATTAACAATGAAAAATAAGAGAATTAATTAATAATAATATTAATGTAATTGCTGATGTAATCTAAGAAATTGTTTCCCCACATTTACATTCCCATAAATCTCTACAACTTACCATTATCCTGCATTCATTATTATTTTCATTTTCTTTATATATATATATATATATATATATATATATATATATATATATATATATATATGTTATATATAAAGAATGATATAATCTAAAATGGGACGTTTCAGGTTCTTAAATGGTTCCTAAGGGAGACAGACGAGCCATCACCGGAATTCGCCATTTTGAGGGGCAGGGTGGGCGAGGACCTTATGTTCTGGTAGGGTGGCGAGGGGGGGGGGAGACGGCGGCGGCGGCATGTTGGTAAAATGGCTTCAGAGAGGTGCTGTGCACGGCAATCCTTTCTAAAATATATGTGCAGTCCAAAGTGCTCCGCTCGCCCTCTCAAGGTGAAATAATTGTTCTAATTACTTTGGCTCGCATATGTGTGGAACAGCTGTTCTGACTGGCTATTTTGTATCAGTGAGCGCAGCTCGAGAGAGATAGTCAGAGAGATGAAATGTGATGTTTTTAAGTCTCGCGCGGCACCTCGTGAAGTGTGTGCTTTGACAATGTGTTACTACGTCACAGAAGTAACATATTTAGAACGCGCCATTTATTGTTGTTCTTTTGGCACTGTATTCCTAAACCGTTAATAACATGACGGGACTACGAATGCCACAAACATTACACCATTAAGAGTGTTTTGCTAAAATTACACGCCATTACACTGTCATCCTAGCTCAAATACATAATAGAATGAACCTGTGAATGAAAAAAAAAAACCTTTCTTTGACCCCACTAACATTACTGGTTTCAGTGTGCTAAGCAGGACAATGTCGGACGTTTTAACATGTAACACCACCCGGAACTTATATCACTGCCCGGAAACGACCACTGTGAGGCGAACAGAAGTACCCGAAGGAAGACGGGGGCACTAAAAATTGACACGGGGCGGAAAATATTTGGCCGACCATAATCCGCAAAAAAAAATTAAGCGGAAAACGGACGGGAAGAGCAGTTTCGGTCGAAATTCTACGACGAAAATGATATCGCGTGAGGATGAACGTTAGCGAGCGCAGCCAGCGGAAATTGGGGTTTGTTTAACGGATCGAAAGCGATGGAGAGGCCTGCGAGAGTGTTTTTCCACGGGATGGGGAAAAATGACCTGCTAACCTGAAATCGGATACCGCCTTTGTGCACATCTACGCTTTCGGCGCCCTTTTTAGCATTATTATTTTCACGCTTTGCTCTTCAAGAGGACTTTCTCCGTTCACGAGCAGGTGTGATAACAAAGCTTTTGAATGCATTCTGTTGCGATGTAAAAGGGTACGACGTCTTTATTTAGCTAGCTAAGAGGCTAGCAGAGTGAAGTGGGCTTATAGCCTGAATTCATATGACGGGCTGTCTGCACTCACAGTCACTTTCTTGTTTATGTTTTCGTTTTTCTGTCATGTAGTTGGCACCTACGCAACGAGTAGCATACGGATATTTATGCTAAATTCGTGCATGATAACGCTAAATTGTTTGTGAATTTAACATGTCTGATTTTGCTCTAATTTTTATTTTGAAACTTTTTGTTCTGCCATAGAGGGATGTGATTGAAAAGGGGAATTCGGCTCTCCCCTCTCCCTCATCCCCTTCACAGTCAACACAAACATCCCGGATCAGCGCTTTTCTTTCAACCTGCAGAGGCTTTGGTAAGTTTAATTTAAATCCTACACTGGAGTTTAATTGTAACCGCATGCAGATTTTGTCAATGATGATGTTGACATGGTGTCGTCATTTGATTTTCTTTGGTGAGCACAGGTTTCACTCTCAGTGTATCCGAGTAACGTATTGTTTTCTCCACATGCGTTTTCTGGTTAAGAGTTATTTTTGTTTACATCAGTGTTTTAGTTGCATGTAATTTACTTAGACAGGTATAAAGGACTTGATTTTGACAGTTTTGGGGATTTAATTTGTGCAGATATCAGAATTTGATTGTAAAGGCCGTTTGTATCGGATTGTGTGGATGAACGTTTTGACTGGTGTGGTTATAACGTTAACGTTATTTAAGTATTTACGCCGGTAACGCTTTACAATAAGGTTTTATTAGTTAACTAGAACTAAGAAATAATTCTTACTTCATGTCTATTCAATCAATATTAATTTCAACATTTACTAATACATTAATAAAATCAAAAGCTGTATTGGTTAACATTAACAAAGATAATCACTTTAACTAATGTGCTCATTGTTAGTTGACACATTAACTAATGTTAACAAATCAGACCTTATTGTAAAGTGTTACAGTATGTATTTGTCTAGCTGTCTTTAAAAAACACACACACAAAAAAAATATTATTCAAGGTAAATGTAGACAAATTCGGTCACTTTTGTCAGCAATTAGTTTGTTTGTCTATTGAAAAGGTGCTGTACAAGTGTTAATCTGTGTGATTTTTTTTTTTTTAATACATTGAATAAAACAACCCGTGGTCAAATAGTTTCAGCTCAGTTTTGACATATAAGGACTTGATTTTGATAGATATTAATATGATTGGAGTGTGTGAATGTGAACCGTTTACTTGCCTGGTTCTTAATCCGGTTAAGTCATGAATAGTAATTAAATAAATGAATATAAAGTTGCTTAGAATAATTTTAGATTTTATCTTAAAGCATGCATATTTGACAACATGATGCACAGTTCTTCGCAGGCCTAAATGCACCTGATATCCTTATTCTGATTTTAAACTGGTAACGTGTAATTTGGTTTAGCCCTCAGACAGCAAGCATTATGGTTTGGTCAGTATTATTATTAGGGCTGGAACTAACGATTATTGCTTTTCTTTTAATCGATTAATCCAAAAATCTAACAATAAATTTTCCCTCATGGTAATCTATCCATTTTTTTCATTTTCATTAATCCTTTCGTTAATTTACCAATAAATAATAACTGCAACTATATATTCATTTTTACCTATAATGATATTATTAATCACAAAAGATACGGTTGATGCAATCTAAGCTTAATTAGGAAAGTTGATTATAGGGCCCTTTGAAATCCATTTAGGTTTTTTCTAAATTCCGTCTTTTTCTCCATTTAAATTTTTCTGAACTCAATTTTAATGCTTAAATTATTAACCCAAAGCAAAAAAGAATTAGTGCCCTATGAAATCTATTTTATTTTATCTCAAAATCCGTTTTTTTTTTTTTTTTTTTTTTTTTTTACAAAACTCTGTTTTCCATTTAATTTTTTTATGGATTCCATTGTAATGGTTTAATAACATTCTAATAAAGAAGCATGTCTAATCAGTTAAATTCATAAAAACAACATTTATTTATTTATTTGTTTGTTTACATTATAGGGTCCTATGAGATCTCAAATTAAAATTAAACCTTTTTTTTTTTCAAACAAAGTGCTGCACAACAGAGGTTTACTGTTCAAATAAAAACATGGAAGAAAAATGTATTATTCCTTAAAGTAAAGTTTTAATAATAATTTATTATTACTACTACATTACGATATATAAGACATTGTACTGTATTGTAGTAATATAGTATGTAAAAAATTTCAAGTTAAACTGGGAATTCTGTTTTGTGAGTTGCCGTGATGACCTTAAAGTTTCTGCATGTTTATGATATGATTATAGTTTTTCTCAAATTAAATGGTAAAATGCTCATGAAGTTCATATTTTTAAGGCAGACTGAAAACACCGTGAGTGTATATGTGTATTAGATGAAACTGCACATCTGCACCATTCATTCACTAAGAGACACAGAATGCAGGATTTGATTTAAGCGGTTTGATTTAAGTTTACTGACAAGCTTAGACAAATTCCGTGATTCCGTATTATACAGAATTTTTATCACTGAATTCTTTGATTTTGTCCACGTTTTCCAAATTGCAGAAATTGTGGGGACCTATGTTATTATTAATGTTGTTCATTGAGTTGCATACTCTGAAGTTAAATATTATCAACGGCGCTTTACTACCACGTTAATTCTTAACCAAACACATCTCTATTTGAGATAAATCCAATATTTATAAACAAAATAAACACAATTTTAACTTAAAATTGCACAAAAGGCTGCAAATGCTCAAGCGAACTTAGTCATGAAGGTGTAACTACATTGTGGATGCGCTCTTCCCGTAACAACGCTCTAAAACCTGCGTACAAAGAGTTCACAACATTCTTTTACTGTAGTGTTTTGCGTTATAATTTTATGTAGCCTAGCCTATGAGACAGACTTAAGCTGCACATGTTGCTCTCAACTGTATTTTCCTTTTCAAGTGATTCCAGTCATAATTCAAGCAAAGCAGAATCATGGCGAACAGTGAGCATCTGAAGTGTCTCGGTTGAAGGAAATTATCCATTATTTATCGGCTTTAATATCTTTAATATATCAATTCAGATTTTATGATTGAGTCGATAACATCATAAAATTAACATATTTGGCCGATGCTGATACATTGGCCAATAAATCTCATGTCCCTACTTTTTGGAAGTGATCTCGATGTCGAAAGGTATTCTAGTTTACCTGAAATTACTCTATTTGATCATTTGTTTATTTATTCAAATAAAATCAGGTAAATTGGGCATTTTTTTAACAGCCATTGCAATATTAAAAGACAAGTGTCTAAAGTTAACTTACATGACGTTATTTATTTATTTATTAACTTGCAAAAGTGTTAAATTTATGCTTTCTTTTTACTTTGATATAAGGATTTACATTTACATGTATTCATTTAGCTGATGCCTTTATCCAAAGCGACTTACAATTGCTATATAGGTCAGAGGTCGCACGCCTCTGGAGCAACTAGGGGTTAAGTGTCTTGCCCAGGGACACATTTGTGTCTCACAGTGGATTTGAACCCGGGTCTCTCACACCAAAGGCATGTGTCTTATCCACTGCGCCATCACCACCCCTTTAAAATTGACACTCAAGTCTATCACTCTGAATTGAAATTTCATCACCGCAGGTCATTTATGCAAAAGTAATTATTAAAGTTAAATATTACTGTTCAAAAGTACTAAATTAACGTTGGGTTAGGCTAATGCTGTAAAAAATAGTGGGGGGGGGGGGTTGACTTTTTTTGGTTTAAGGTTATGCTGTGCCTTAGCTTTGTGAGTCATTGCTTCTCATGTCTTGATTGGACCACCTTTTGTTTTGAAATTTAGATCCTTTGATTGAAAGCCTTACTAATTTTGATCTCTCTCTCTCTCTCTCTCTCTCTCTCTCTCTCTCTCTCTCTTTTTTTTTAAGGACTAACAGGGTGCCCACAGAAGAAAGGAGAAGAACTACTTGGTCATACCACTGTGCTGTGTTTGTGGTCTTCCAGCTGAGGTGTTAAAGACAAAGGTTGAATAGACTCTGTGGACTATCTAACATTCTACCTTTTAACTCCCGACTTGGATGATTGAAAGTTGCTCACCACAGTTTTCTCTTTAAATGAGGACATTTCTGAGAAGTCACAAAGTGGAACAATTTTATTCAGAACTTGTCAAAGGAATACACAAATAGCAAGGCAGACAGACATTCCCTCATCGCTTCTGTTTTAAATGGCTTTCAACACTAAAGGATTTGCTTTTTAGTGATAAACACATTTTGTAAAAACATATTTCATATGGTAGTATTAGACATGTTTTTACTGTTTTAACTGTAGAAATAGTAATTTGGAAGACCAACGCAGACGTGATTATTGCATGATATTGTAAACCAACTTTTTTCTTATTTATAGATTATTATTTAATCCAAGACTTCCAGACTTTTCTCACATATAGTCAAAACTCTGTTTGTTTGGGATGGACAGTCACAACATCAAATTACTCCCACAAAGACATTGCTTTCTAAAAACTGGAGCTGCTAGCAGATTACTTTAAAACTTTATATTGATTGTTAGTGGCCCTAGTGTCTTTTAGGTTAGATTACTTTGCTGCAGTACCAGGTGAACAGGGATTAAAAATCCTAAAAACGCCCCTCAACAGTGAGGGGGAGATGTTTCAGTTTGGAAAGTACCCTATGGACATTTTAGAAATGCTTAGTGGACACCAGGCTCACCAGTTCAAAGGACTGGGGCTGGAAAGACAACTTCAGCACCAACAACAGGTCCAACTTCAGCACCAGCAGCAGCTTCAACAGCAGCAGCAACAACAAAGTGAGGCATCTGGTGGCCTCCTGTCTGGCCTTGGACTTGGTTCCCTTCAAGGATCTAGAAGTAATGCATTTGCAGATTCTTCATCATTATTTGCCAAAATGAGTGCGCCCCCTCCACCTCTTCCACAACAAACTCAGTCCACATCATCACAAAGCACACGCAAATCAAGCAAGATGAGCAGCGGCAGTGGGAGTGGCAGTTCTGCCTCTGGCTATCCACAGTTTCTTCGCACATTTCACCCTGCTGAGGCTGCGCTAGCCCAGGAGCAGCTTCACTCAGGAATGGGACGTTTTGATTTTTCTGGAGGAAGTACTGGAGGAGTTGTAACATCTGCGCCACCACCACCCCCCTTGCATCCTGGTCTCTCCGTTCCCCAGCCATCTCCTGGACCATCCTCATCATCCCCCTCCCCTTCGAGTTCAACCACCACTTCTAATAATCCACCCAGCAGTAGCAGCTCAGTGGCTGGATTAGTCGGAGCCCAGTCTGATGCAAGAAGTTTACACCAGCAGTTCAGCTGCATGCTCGCTGCAAACCAATACCTGTTTTCTGGAGTGCCCACAAATGCCAGTTTGGAACAGTTTCTAGTTCAGCAGGGTCCCCATAATCATCTAGGTCTTGCAGATTCGAATACAGGTCTTGCTCCTCCTCCTGCCCTTCATCCTTCCCACACCCATGGCCATCCAACTCCCCAGCCCCAACAACAGCAGCAGCAGCTGCCACCTCATGCGTTGTCCCACCCTCACAGCCATGCCCATCCACACCACCCTCTACACCCTGCCCCCCAACCATCACCACTTGGTGGTTTTGATTTCCAAGGTATTCCTGTTCTTTCGTCTAATCAACTGGCTTCCCTAATGCAACAAGAAGCAGGCCTGCCTTTGCCACTCCCACTCCATCTCTCCATACCAAAAGATGATGGCAAAGGAGATAGTGGATCTGGGGCTGGAGGAAGTGGAGGTAGTGGCAGCAGGAGAAAGAAAGCCATGGCTGGCTACCTGCCCCAGAGGAAGGCAGAAGGTAACAGTAGCAGCAGTACCAGCAGTGCTAACTGTCATGGCAGCTCTGGGGCACATGGTCATGATGGGTCCTCTGGTCTTGTGGGAGGAGGTGGAGGGGTTGGAATGAGGGGTCTTGGTGGTGACCCCTCCTCCATCCTCTCCTCATCAACACCATCCTCCTCTTCTTCAACTGTCTCCTCCTCTTCTTCCTCTGCCCCATCTTCAAACTCTGCTTCTGTGCTGGTATCAAATATCTCTCAAAACCCCAAAACTGAAAATCAGCAATCAATGACTCCCAATATCGCACAGCCTGAGCAAGAACCTCTCTTTCATTGTGGAGAGTGCGGCAAGTCTTTTAACCACCTCCCAAGCCTTCGTCGACACATACGCTGCCATGAAGAAGATGGCAGTCGTCCCAACAGCAGCACAAACCCGAGCCATCAGCATCAGTCAGATCTCCCCCACTCAACACAAGATGGAATTTCTCAAAATGCTCACCACCAGCATGAAAATCCAGACCCCATGTCTTCCGCTTGCTCAAGTCCAGATAAGTCATACTGTTGCAATGAATGTGGAAAGGGGTTCAAGAAGAGAGGACACCTGCTTCAACATGGCATTATCCATTCTGGAGCTCGTCCATATGCCTGCTCTGTTTGTGAGCGTTCGTTCAACCGCAGAGAGTCTCTCACTCGGCATGAGAAAATTCACGAAGAGAAGCCCTACCGCTGCCCTGCTTGTGGCCGTTGCTTTAGAGAGAGTACTTCTTTGCTTAACCACGCTGCATCAGGTGACTGTGGCAAGCCAGGGAGGAGGTCTAGAAGCAGTGATGGTAGCTCAATAGGTTCAGTAGAGGGCAAAGTTGAAAGTGATTTTTCTGGTGGACAAATGACTGACTCGAAAGAATTAGTATTTTGCAAGAATGAGGACAGCACAGCAGGGATGTCCTGTGACAGTCTGTATTCACAAGGAAGAAGTGCTAATCAAAATCCTGTGGGCAAAACTGAAGAAAAGTATAACCCTGAGTATTCAAGAGATCCTTACCAAACGTCATACAGGGTTGATGACTACCGTCGTCAACAGGGCAACCCATCATCCTACTCTGGAGACTCCTGTAGCAACAGTATGTCAAGTCCGGCGCTCAGAAAAGCTCCTTTAGCCCCAACACTTCATCCACACCCTCAAAATCAGCAGCACCATCACCAACAGCAATCTCATCTTCCTCTCTCCTCTCTTTTGGATGACTCTGAAGATGAAGTCACCAGTAGTGCCATGTCTGCCATTGCTGCAGCTGCTGCCGCCTCTGTTTTGCCTGCTGAAATGAATAGTACTGGGGGACGAGAGGAACGGAGAGACATTATTGGAGGTCTGTTAGGAGGGCTTGGCTTCGGGTCTATGGGTGCCTCTTCGTCTACATCTACAGGAAATGGTGGGAACGAAGAATGCCTGAGTGGTTCAATGATACCTTTATCTCACCCTACCCAACAGCAACCTAATTCACAGAATGCCAACAATCCTAATGCCAAACCCAAGAGGCCACGGAAGCCCAGGCAGAAAAGAGAGCCGAGACCTGGTGGGGCTCCAGGAGAAGGAGTAAAACGTCGGAGAAGCAATCAGAGCGGTGCTGCTGGAGATGGTTCTGAAAGGCCTTATTTATGCACTGTTTGTGGACGGGGCTTTAGTAGACGTGAGACCTTGCGTCGGCACGAACGTGTGCATACAGGGGAAAAGCCATTTCATTGTGACATCTGTGGTAAAGACTTCCGAGAGCCGTTTCATCTTACCAAACATCAGACTGTTCACTCGGGGGAGAAGAACTACAAATGTACCCTTTGTGGAAAAGATTTTGGATATGCACAGAGTCTAAAAAGGCATGAAAAACTGCATCTACGGGGAGATTTCAAGCCGAGGCGAAGTAAAACCAAATCTGCTGCAAATCAAGGGGGGCCTGCTAATCAAGACCAATCTGATCAAACCAATCAAACTAATCAAACCAACCCTGGCGCTTATTACTCCTATTCTCAGGATAAAGTTCAAGGATCCAATGCTAACACAAGCAACCAACCCCCTCCTAAACTATATACATGTGAGATTTGCTGGAAATCCTTCCGCCATCACTTCCACCTAACTGCCCATCACCAAGCCATTCATGAACATGGTGGGGAGAAACTGTTTTCATGTGAAGTGTGCGGGAAGGCATTTTCTTACTCCAACAGCCTGACCAGACATAGATTATCTCAACACGGTTTGACTCGTACTGGGCCAACAACACAACCAACAGGAAGTGAATCTATTGGAACTGCCCCATCTGTTTCTGAGAGTGAGGCTGCAACCAATGCACTCCTTCATATAACACCTGAAAGTGGAAGTCATGGAGTACAACAGCCCCATTCAACCATCGCTCACACACAGCACCCTCAGCCTGCTGGTTATTCTCCTCTCTTTTACACTCCAGAGTCAGGACATCACAGTTCAAATGTCAACTCACACCCCCAACATCTGCACTACTCAAACCCCACTATGGGTCCCCTCCAGCTTCAACAGCCAATCAGCGGGAAACAGCTAATTTATTCAGGGTTACCAGGTAACACCCTTCATTCCACTCCACCTCATATCCACATTTCGCCACCCCAGCACTCTCATCACCACCAGCAACAGCAGCACCCTTTCTCAATGCAGTCTCCACATCTACAGCAAAGCCCTCAGGCCCAGGGAGATACCACACAAAGGAAGAAAAAAAAAAGAAAGAAAAAATATAAACTGGCTAGTAGCATGCAGTTGATGACTGGATTCAGTGCTTATGAAATTGCTAGGAGGCGTTTGTATTTAAAACGAAAGAAGTGCAGGCTTCAGCAGCAGCTAAAGCGAAAGAAGTGGATAGCTCAGCTGAAATGGGCCAAGTTTACTGGAGGAGGGCTTGGTTTAAATGTAGGTGGAAGCACATGGCGTGCAGGGCGGTTAAGGTTTAGAGGCCTCCGGTCTCTCATCGTCCCCTTAAAGTCATATTCTTGCCCTGTCTGTCCCTTTACCACTTTTTCAAGCCACATAATTCTTTCAGTGCACCGTGTAACCAGGCATCCACCAAGAAAACATGGCCGTCAGACTCGCCTGCGCTGCATAGTCTGTGGGAAACGTTCTCGAAGGCTACTGACAGCTCTCCGTCATCGGGCCCACCACCTCTCTCAAGGGGTGTTCTCTTGCTCTCGATGTCCCTCTAGATTCTGGAACGGAAGCCTCCTGCAGCGCCACAAATTTGCTTGTCGGCGTGTCAGTAGAGGAATCAGAATGTCAATAAAGACAGAGGACCAGATTGAAAGATCAACAGTTGTGACAGGGTACAGGCACTAAGTAAACTGACATCTAAAAAAAAAAAGTACAGGGATAACATGGAAATAGGCATAGAGGATTTTCATGGAAATTGCCACACATTCGACTCCTTAAACGTGGTCAGACTATAACCAAGGGAGTGCCTCTTAAAAATAAAAGACTCAGTTGTTGTGAAAACAAGCCTGTACCTAAAGAACCATCCATTACAGACATGGATCTCTAACACGGTTTCTCCAAAGGGGAAGAATATTCTAGATTATGGAACTGTTTTTGGTAGCACCTTTGTTGTAATGGTAGCATCTCTATCCTCTAAAAATGCATTCATTATGTATTTTCGTAACTTTATTTGTGCTGCAATGATGGATGCATACCAGTGAAAGTGAACTAATTTGAACAGTAACAATCTATTCTTTAAACTAGTTTCCCCCCAGTACTCTGAGCTTAACGGTATAGCCCTTGTTTACGCTCAAATATACGTAGCTTTTTTGTTCATTGTGGTGTTGCGTTTTGTTTTCCACCTTTCGCTGTCTTCATGTTAAAATGCAAATGTTTGACCTGCAACTGAAAGTTACTGGTTTTGGGAAGAGGATCAAGTACATAATGTGTGTATTCCCTATGAACAACCTCAATTATATGACACTCCAGGTTGAATTCAACAGTGTCTCAAAGAGGACTCTGTCAAAATGTGCAAAATATTCTACAGAGTCGATGAGAAGGGGACAGAATGGTGTTGTTAATGCCATGTTCCTGTGTTTAATGTCATCTGTTCTTTTGTTTTGTTTTTAAAGAAATATGTAAAGAAACCTTTGCAGGTGTTTCTATGGCAAGTGTTAATGTCTTTGGTTGCGAGATTGGCTTGGGGGTGAGAGGAATAGCCAATCTGTACTGTACAATGCGTATTATATTTTATTATGTAACAGTTTTTCTTTTTTATTATTCAAAATATATGTTTTTTTTAATCATTTTTACTATTTTAGGGGTGGGTGGGTATGTGGCAGGGCCTGTCATTGTAAGATGTGGGGAATATATGTGTCGGTGTGAATTCTTTTTTTTTTTTTTTTTTCGTTCCCTGCCCCTTTGATCTGTTTAACCCAAACCACAGTTTAGCCCAGCTTACCCAACACTATTGTATTCATTCTCAATACTTTTACTTAGCTCTACTGTCCCAATGTTTTCCTCAGTAAACTAAAGTACAAAATATAAATACTAAACAACTGTTTTCTTTTTCTGAGTCAACAGATATGTTGAGTTTCTCAGAAAGCAAATAAAAAGATAGGAAATGTACAGTTTTTGTTCGACTACGTTGTATTTCCTTTTGAATGTTTATGGGAAGCAGAGCTCTTCCTCTTTGTGGCGGTGAGCAGATTGGATTATTTGGTTATTTATGGCATGTAGGTTAAATGATTTATAAACATCAAAAGAAAGGATACAACCAGGTGTTACGCATCTGGTGCCATGGCGCTGTGTTCAGTGGGATGGTGCTGTTTTGCTGTTTACAGCTCATATGTGTTGGCACATGCCCTATGCAGTGCTACACACTATTAGTGTTGGGGGGAAGAATGCCTTTAAGGGTACTTTGATTTGGTGTGTCAGAGGAACACAACCGTCTGTTCACTTATCTTTCTCTCAGTGTCTCCAAGCAAAAGTTTAATGAGTTCAATACAGGACATCATCTCACATGGCCTAATGGAAATTAACATGAAACTGCAAGTTGCAAATGATGTACTCTAGGTGGCAGTAATGTTCTCTGTGTGGCTGTGGCCTCAGAAATCAAATCAACTTGATTGGCCTCACAAGGCTTGTACAGTGCAGATTGTCCAACACATCATGCACAATACCAGTGATTGTTTTTTTTTCTTTCTTTTTTTTTCTTCCTGCCAGGGCTATGCGTATTGTACAATTGTTTCAACTTCTGTTGTTACATTACTTACTTTGTAAATATTAGGAATTTTCTGATTTAAATTCACTGTAACAGTCTCATGTTTTGTTTTAGAACTTTTCTGCTTTAAAGTGAAAATCCATACAGTTTTCATACAGAAACTGTATGAAATTTATCTGGATTTATCTAAATTTTCAGGAAAATCTGTGATTTACTGCCCTGAAAATATATCTATTTAAAAGTTGTTTTCTTTTTTTTTGCTCTGCTCAGTTTTTTACCATTTAGGTCCTTGTGAACGCTTGAATGAAGTTAAACTTCCTTGTAAGACAACGTGAAAAAGTCTACACGCAGAGCAGTAAGTAGAATAATTTAAATCACTTAATTTAAAATATTGGTACATGCCGATGCCATATAAATAGAATTCCACCCCAATATATATATTTTTAAAAAATAATTTCGTAACATTTTCAGTGTGATAACTGAATCAGAAACACTGATAAGGTGTTCTGGACCTTTTAAATAGGGACATTTTAAAATAAATAAGGAATAAGGACCTTTTAACATTTACTCATGAGGGGTAATTTCTAGCCAGTGACATTTTGAGCCGAGTATAACTAGGAAAAATGTATATACATTACAGACTTTGCCAAGCTTTATAAACGGTTTTAGGTTGACTTTACCAGGACTAAAAATCACAATTTCAGAATTCTCTGATATTTCTGTTTTCCATGACCATGTGAATCCTAAATAAAGAAAGGCTTTAAAGCCATGGAAATTCACTTGTCAAAAGGTATGTGATCCATCCATATTTGTCATTTAAAGGAGTAGTTAATTTTTTAAAAAAAGCTTTTGCTGATAATTTACTCACCCCCATGTCATCCAAGATATCCATGTCATTCTTTCTTCAGTCGAAAAGAAATTAAGGTTTTTGATGAAAACATTCCAGGATTTTTCTCCATATAATGGACTTCAATGGAAACCAAACGGTTCAAGGTCCAAATGACAGTTTCAGTGCAAACTGTTCAAAGGGCATTAAACGATTTCAGATGATGAATAAGGGTCTTATCAAGCGAAATGATCGCTCAATTAAAAAAAAAAAATAACAAAATTTAGGTTTTATAAGATCAAATGGTCGCCTTGCTCTGTTCTGTGATGCACGTTCGGGACTCTCCTATTTGAACTCGTTCATCAAAATGAACAAATCATTTCCCGAGTAATCTATCATTTCGTTCGTTGAATGAACCAAATACGAAAAAAAGATTCGTTCAATTTGATAAACGAGTTTCGAACAGGAGAGTCACGAATGTGCATCACGTCTTTTGGACCTTGAACCGTTTGGTTCCCATTGAAGTCCATTATGTGGAGAAAAATCCTGGAATGTTTTCATCAAAAACCTTAATTTCTTTTCGACTGAAGAAAGAATGACATGGATATCTTGGATGACATGGGGATGAGTAAATTATGAGCAAAAGTTGTTTTTTTTTGTTTTTTTAAAGTGAACTACTCCTTTAAGTAACAAGCATGTTTATTATGCAGTTGAACAATCAGTCAAATATTGTTAAATTGGTTCATCTAAGGTTATTTCCATTAGTTCAAATTGGCTTCATTCATATACACACAAAAAGTTCTTTATAATGCATTGCTTCTTCCTCTTCTCTGCACACAGTTTAAAGATCTGATGTTTTAATTTTATTTCAAAAGTGCATAATCGCAATTTCTCCCTTTAAATGGTGCATAATAACCCTATCAATTATGTAGACAAAAAAAACTTCTATTAGTATGCATGACAATCCCTGTGGATGGAACCTCCTTCGAATTTGTTTTCATTTTTAAACGCGCAAAGTCAGATTCCATTTGATCTCTGCTTCTGACAAGAGTTGCCGGCTCTAATCCACAAAGATCTCGCCAATTCGTCTTTGCATGTTGTTGTACACTCATCTCACGCGGCACTAGCATGGGGAAAACTCTGGGAGGAGCGACTGACCTAGTTTTGTCCAATTGGATCCCGCGAAGGGCAGATACTGACCTACTTTAAGCCAATCGCGTGAAGGAGAGGCCGCCGGTAGGCAGCGATCGCGCGTGCCTGAGCCATGTGCTCGCTACGAGGTCTAGTGCTGGCCTTAAGGTACTGTGGAAATACATTTGTGTCGGCCAAACCGACGTGCTCACGTTTTAGGATTATTATGGCCAATGCAACTTGAAACAAATGACAGAATGAATGAATATGACGATGTTTCGAAATAGCAGCGCTCTAAGAGTCATAGTTTGAATTTGGATGGACTATAAATACAATTAAAATAGTTGCTGTCTTTTATGTCCCAACTTCTTTTGATTTTTCCATGTCCGTTTACTTTCGCACGACAGCAATATCTCACAAGCAATATAGCTTCTGCAATGTTCACTGCAGCCCTTACTTGTTAATGCAATTTTGTAGCGTATAATGACATGCGGCTTTTTTTTTACGAATTAATAATAAATTCGAATACACATTTTCAATAAATAACAATGTCAATTCAATTTCCAAATAAAGTCCTTTAAATGTTAAATGTCCTTTAAATTGAGTGATTGACCCGTACATGTATCGAGCCTTGTCATTTGTCCATCTGCTTGGATTTGTGTTGCCTCCCGTTCAAATTAGTTCGATCTATGAAAATGTAACGGCACAGAAGAGGTTCGTGAAAAAAAACAAAAAACAGTGGTGGACTGATATTAATATGTAAACCAGGACGCATCCTATTGGCTAGAACGACTTGTTTATCATATTATGGGCGTTAAGGCGAGGAGGTGTGTATAATGAATAATGAATACCCCGCCCCTCAGTGCCATTCCCCCGTGAGAGGTGATGTCACGAGCGCTCGCTGCCCGTGTACGTTCCAGCTGACTCTTGCTACGATACCGAGCGCTCGCTCTACCGAGTGCCCGAAGAAAGAAAGAGAGAGGTTGCGGAGGTTAGCTACAAAAATACTGAGAAAGAGAGAGAGAGAGAGAGAGCAACAAAGAGGGCAGAGGAATAATAACAGCCATCAGTCTAAACCGTCATAGCTCACGTTTAATTGTTTATTATATTCTGAAGAGGGGAACCATCTTTTTATTTGCACACGGAGTTTTTCCAGCACTCTCGTTTCGTTTCAGTCTGTTATAGTTTACTCGCAGTTTCCTTCAGACTGTGTGAGATTGAATTTTATCTCTGCCTCCATGGACGCCCGTTTAATCCAACTCATTCGGTTTTTCGGGGAATATTTCTGTCCTGGACGCGAGGAGCACCAGTCAAATGCGATGACATACGTCAACATATGAGCGGCGATCCTACGGAAGGTTCATTGAACGCGAAACAAACATCACAATATACTTTCAAAGGAGACAGTGCGTTTGAAGGGGATGAAGTAGATCTCCTGCATCTTTCTCAGTCGAGCGGACCCTACAGGACGTCAGTTCACTTCAGTTTTCTAATGGGAACGAAATCGGACTTTGAATGCGAATTTTAAACGCTTGTAAACACGGCGCGAGGCGTTCGTTCAACTGCCAAACTCAGCTTTTAGAGCTTTTCTACTTTTGACTGAAACATTTGATTGTCAACCAGCCCAACTGTCCAGTGAAAAGTTATCAACTGCTTGAACCTGGACGAGGTGTTACACCGAGGAATGTCCAGGCCAATTTCTCAGCTATTGCCACCTGACCGTCCAGCAGGGACCAGTCCACAGCTCGGTCCTGCTAACCCTGCAGGCACCACCACCAATGGCCACCTGAATAATTCCATGGCCAGTCTGAAATCCCTTCTTCAACTGCCTATTAAAGGGGACCAGAGAGGGAAAGACTGCTGTGAGATGAAAGGTGACTCTCTCACTATTGCTTTTACAGTGCTCGTCTCTTAAATTGCGTCTTTGCTAATAATCTGTTACCCACAATATCATTTTTGTTTAGAAATCATGTTTGGGTAGTCAAATTACAAATAGAGAGGAGCAATATAACTTTTGTAGCCTCCAAAGCTCTGGACTGATCTACCTCAGTTCTGTGCAACCAGGAAACATCTTCTATTCTTCATTCAGTCTGGCCGTTTCCTCAGCTGGATGAATAAATCGTTGATAATTGATGCGAATTGACGGGTTCACTACAAATTAAAGAAATTAGGGGCCTCTCCCCTCTCTTAAAGGGATTACTGAAGCTCCCTGCCATTAAAGGGATGCCATTCTAAAATGCATTGAGATGGTCTTAATACGGAAGTGCACGTTACTATTCGCTAAAAATTGCGCCCTCTTGTGGATAATATATGCCACATCAGCGATATGAAGTTGTGACAACACTTTTAGTAAATGGTGCACGTTGTCTTGTTAAAATGTATTTGTTTTTCTCTAAATGTGAGTTTGATATTGGTAAATATTCCAGTGTGGTGATGATGCTGTGCTTTGTTTGGCACTGTTGAAAACTCCAACTCCCCACGATATCCCTATTCCCTCTCTTTCCATTTATTACAGTTTCCCTCTTGAACATTCCCCCACTTCCCATTTGTCAGGACTCTGTGTTGTAGAGTAAAACACAGCTTTTCCCCTGCTATTGCTATGCAGCAAGCACATATTCCCCAGCTCCATCTTCAAACGCCCCAGTGTTGGAGTTGACAGCTCTCTGCTTTCCTCTGAAGCACTCATGCTGCATTCTCATTTGCCAGCCAGACCCCCCCCCTCCTCCTCCTCCTCCTCCTCCAACACACACAACTACACACACCAATCTCTCCATCTGAGCGCCGACAGGCGAGAGAGAGACTTCCATCTTGGCCTCTGGCATTCCAGCCGTGTACATTGTGTGGTACAGCAGTTCAAGGATACTCACATGAGTTTTGATTATTTATTAAGCACACTGTATGGACTTGTGTGCATGGGCGCCATGTTTATTTGTGGAAATGTGTAGGGATGCACCAATATTAAATTTTGTCCATTACAGTTATGGTTTAAACTGATAAATGGTCTTTTTCACTCTAAAAAATGCTGGGTTGTTTTAACCCAACTTTGGGTAAAAAAATATGGAGAAAGCCAGCCATTGGGTTACATTTTTTAATTACATTTTTATCCCAACATTTGGGTTTGTCCATATTTGACCCAAAGTTGGGTTAAAACAACCCAGCATTTTTAGAGAATTTAGACAACACTATATTATAATGTACAGTGGGAAATATGGATATTTATTTATCTTGATTCTTGAGATTTGCTAATGATTACATTTAACAGTGTTATCAATGAATTATTGTAGGGGATATACAATAATATATATATATATATATATATATATATATATATATATATATATATATATATATATATATTTTAAAGAGAAAAAATAAAATAAAAGTGTTGGTGTGCTTGCAAGCTGACTTTAAAAAAACTTATTTATTTTTTCTTATATTAATAGTTTCTTTTTTTACTTAGAAATGTTGCCTAAAAATTGCTAATAAAAAAATATAAAAATAAAGCTTAATAAAAAAATGACAAAAGGACATAAAATGACTAAACTTAAAATGAAAACAGAAAATATAAAAATAAAAGATAATACAACATTTTAATAAATATTATAGTAATGATTAATTTAAAAATCTATAATTCCTGCTGATAACTTAATTAGTACTCATATCAGCCATTCCTAAAAAAAAAAAAGGGTAATAATTTACATAAATTATGCATTTATTATTATCTATGCTATGGTAAATTAGAGTAACTATATCCAGATTCTTTTTAATTTTACAGCATGGACATTCACATTGCTGTTGTAATTTTGGAATTTTACTTTCCGTGAAATATTTGCTAATTTATTTATGATTAAATAAACAAAACAAAAAAATAAACTCAACAGGTTATTGTTCTTTTTTGCCACTCAGATAAAGACAAACCTCTGGACTCTGAAGAGGATTCGTCGGCTCCAGCTGGGGGCATGAACGGTGGGAACGGCACCCTGCGTTCCACTAACCAGTCCGCCTTCCTCGGACCGTTGCTGTGGGAGCGTACGTTGCCGTGCGACGGCGGCCTGTTCCAGCTGCAGTACATGGACCTGGAGGAGTTCTTGACGGAGAATGGGATGGGGTGCATGCCGTCGGGAAACACCTGCAGTACAGCCGCTCAGGTCCCTTCTCAGAGCACACAGTCGGCCGTACCCAGTCAGAGCTCCCAGTGCCCACCTTCATCATCTCCACCCTGTTCTTCCTCCGCCTCCTCCATATCTTCCCTCTCTTCGTCGTCTTCATCATCCTCTTTACTGGGTCTGGACGTACCGCAGGCCCCTGGACTGCTGGGAGGTCCGGAGTGTCTACATGGTAAGAATGTTCATTAGATTTTGTGTGGAATCATAATGGCCAACATTTGCTAAACTGACTTAAAGGGATACTCCACTTTTTTGGGAAATATGCTCATTTTACAACTCCCCCAGAGTTAAACAGTTGAGTTGTACCGTTTTCTAATCCATTCAGCCGATTTTCTGGTACTTAGAAGAATATCAGTAACCAGACAGTTTCTGGTCTCATTGACTTCCATAGTAGGAAAAAAAAAATACTATGGAAGTCAATGAGACCAGAAACTGTTTGGTTACTGATATTCTTCTAAATATCATAAAATCGGCTGAATCAATTCGAAAACGGTCAAACTCAACTGTTTAACTCTGGGGGAGTTGTAAAATGAGCCTATTTCCAAAAAAAGTGGAGTATCCCTTTAAATAGTTGTGTGGCCATATTGCATTTTTTTAGTGTGTGTCTGTATGATAACCAGTTAATTTAGTCTTAGACAATTTAGAGCAAGACAGTCTCAGCGATTCATATAGACTGCAGTGATGCATGATGGGATGTCTGAAACTATTGGCCTCTGATGCCAAGGGCAATGCAGGCTTTGAAGCTTTAAGGGCACAGCTGTGTGTGCGTGTGTGTACTAGTGCATGTAGAGTGGAAAAAATTCTTTACAGAATAATCATCAGAGCATATAAAAACCTCATGCAATATTTGGGGAAGAACCAAACCAAAAGAAATCATTCCTAACTAGCAATGTAATGCATTAGTTACTGCACTTATGAGCACAACGACAGTGTTAAATTAGTGTGCAACTGTATTAACTAAAATATCCATTCGAATTCGCTGCACAGAAAGAGAGAGATGAAAGAGCGCTGAAGATGGTGGGTGCAATTTCTATTGCATGCTTTTAAATCTCTCTCTCTCTCTGACTCCCCCTCCCTCCCGCTCCCTCACACGTTGAGGCCATGTGCAGTCGACTTGTCACGTGCCGATGCAGAAAGCAATGGAGAGAGAGACTGAGGGGAAAGATCGGATTTGGGAAGGAGAGAAATAGAAAGAGAATGCTTTCTAAGTTACACATAGGTATGCATATGCAAATGCCGTGTGGATGTCTCAAACCGATAATAATAATAATACGTTTTATTTATATAGCGCCTTTCCAGCTGTGTGTATGTACAGATAGATTGATAGATTGCATTTGTATGGCAATATAAACATGGAATGTCATTGTGTGTTTGTATAGCTTGCACTATGTGAATTGTGCACACAGCTGTGTCTCTTGTTTATGTCTCCTCCCTCATAGAAAGGAAGAAGCCCAAAGGACAGCTGGTCGTATGCATGTCCATGGGAAAAAAAACACTTCTTTCCCCTCTCGCTAGATTTTAGATAGACGAGGATTAGTACAGGAACTGGACAATACGTGGTCGGTTTGGTGGGAGGGGAGCTGGCTTTATGTAACATTCTTCCTATATCACTTTGTGTTGTTCTTTGTGTGTTGTCTTAATGAATGAAAAACAAATCTTTGGCAGGACTCCTGCTCAGGGCTTAGAAGCTCATTATGAAATTACAAAGAATTTGATTATGTTTACATGAGCAAATTGGGCTTTCAAGAGCTGTTTTAAGTCTGAAGCTGAATTGTTCTGTTGTTGCAATAAACAGAATGATCTTATTTCAACATTTACACGAGATGATTAAAGGTGCATACGTTACATGCACATAATTACCTGGTAATTAAACGCGTGTCTCCAAAATACATTATTTCTGTGTAAGAAATGGCTCAGGAACGATTTAAAGCAGTGGGTGTCATTACAGCTAATGCATCATAATTAACGTCAAGTGCTCGCCTTCTAATCGCTGCTCTAAAAGCATATTTCAATCTAAAAAGAGGAAGAATGTCATGGGAAGTAAGCAACGTAAAGTGCCATCGCTGGAAAACGAGGCCGAATGAATTTAAACGATCACGACCGTGAACAAAATGTGAGCGTTTTCAGGGCCAGTTTCATGAGGTTTCTTTGGATGTTTATAACATGAATTGAAACTGCAGGTTGGCTTGTCGACCTTGCCTGCCAGCTGCTGAAATTGGCGAGTGTCCACATTGGCTTTTGGTGCACCCTTGTGGTCAAAACATGCCACTGCAGCTGGTCAGGGAACATACAGATCTATTGTTCATAATCCTCTTTGCCTTTAGCCCAGACGCGTGGTGTTTTCATCTGTCCGGTGTCAAGAGAGAGACTATTTTTTCCTTACGCTTCCCTCTTTCTCAACAGGGGCTCAAACTGTACCACCTGACCCTTCTCCGAGCCCGTCATGCCCACCTCCGCCGGTGGTGCCACCCACCAATGCGGCTGATGTCATGGTGAACTTTGATCCTGACCCCGCTGACCTCGCCCTGTCCAGTGTGCCAGGTCAGGAGGCGTTTGACCCACGCAGACATCGCTTCACAGAGGAGGAGCTGAAGCCTCAGCCCATGATAAAGAAGGCCCGTAAGATGCTGGTGCCAGATAATCAGAAGGTACTACACTGCATTTCATTTTAGAGATTGCTTTCCGGATTCCAGATTGCTGCTGGAAAGACGTCCATGAATATTCAATGAAAATTAATTATTCAAAAAAAATCTAGTATGCTATACGGTTTTAATTAGCATCATCTTATAAAAATCTCAACTGTATTGTTATTCTAATGATGGATTATTATAATATGCACCAATATTAAAATGCTGGCCAATAATTCAATTAATATGAAGCCAATAATTATAAATAATTGAATGGTAAATAACAGATGGCCAATGCTAAAATTCTGTTGTATTTGTTCTAAATAATTTAAAAAATATATACTAAACATTAAAATTCAAAGTGAATTTAGGCATCACAACAATTTAATGTACAGGATAAAAAAATTCATTCTTGTTAATTTTGAGGTTGCTGAAGATTACATTTAACATTGTTATTAAATTAAATGTAATTATCTGATATTACTAACTATTAGGGTCGTAATAGTTTATAACTAGTTTATAATCGTAATAGTTTAAACTGTTAGGGCAAGGGCCGTACGCGTGTTCACGAGAGAGTCGAGTTCTAGAGTCGTAGCTCATCTTTTCTTATATTCAAATCCTCCGACATTTTTATTTAAAACTTCTTGTTTTAGACTTCTAATTCTAATTCGCGACCGTTGTCGTTCATCAATTCTCACCTAAGCTTACACTGCGCCTACATTAAACGTGCATATGGCCATTGCCGGAAGTTTTAAATATGGATATTTTTCTTTAAAAAAAAAAAAGACATTGCTTCACTTCAGAAGGCCTTTATTAACCCACTGGAGTACTTTTATTAGGAGTTTCAAAAACTGGAACACTATTCAATGCTCTTACAAAGCTGGGAAGAGCCAGGATTTTAAAAAATATATATAACTCTGATTGTCTTTGGCTGAAAGAAGAAAGTCAAATGCACATAGGATGGCTTGAGGGGGAGTAAATTATGGAATCATTTTCATTTTCAGGTGAACTTTTCCTTCAATCATTTTTGTAAAGATTAACTTTAAAGGGATATTTCACTTTGAAATTAATTGTTGATATGTTTTAGCTTACCTCAAGGACATCCAAGATGTAGGTGTCTTTGTTTCCACAGTATTTTCAATAACAGACAAGAACGGTTTGACCTAAAAATATCAAAATTGAAAATACTGTGGAAACAAAGATACAAAACATATCAAAAATTAATTTCAAAGTGAACTATCCCTTTAAGTGAGGGTTAAATGCTAATCTAATCTAAATGTAAAAAAAAAAAAAAAACGTATTTAATTTTGCATGTGTAAATGAGCATGCACAATTAAATATCCAATACCGATATTTAAAACAAAAATGGTAAAATTGTTGAAAAACTAATTTAATGTATCATCTGTAATTATGACCTGACCCTTTTCTTCCTTTTCACCCTCAAAGGACGACAGGTACTGGAACCGCCGCTACAAGAACAACGAGGCGGCAAAACGTTCTCGCGACGCCCGCCGGCTCAAGGAGAACCAGATTTCAGTTCGAGCGGCATTCCTGGAACGGGAGAACGCTGCCCTTCGACAAGAGGTCGCCGATATGCGAAAAGAGCTGGGCCGCTGTCGCAACATCATCAACAAATACGAGAGCCGCCATGGAGACTTATGAAAAGGTGAAAGGAGAAACGGAAGCAAGAGAAAGACAATTACTGCTTTTGAAATAGAGTTTCAAGGGCTGTTGAACTCGTCCTGGAATTGCATTTTCTCATAGCGATTGCTTCGAATGAGCACTTTCAGACTGTTCACAAATTTCTTTTCGTACGTGCAGGGATCGGTTGAATTCACTGGGGCGGCGCTTAATTGAATCAAATGCTTGAAAGTTGTGGTTCAAAGCTGAACAGCCCCAGCGTGAGGGATGCGCACAAGGACTACATGCAAGCACAAGCGTATTTCATAAGCTTCGGCTCTTTACCTAGGACACCACTCCAAACTTTGACTGTGGATGTGCGATCCAATCTCTCTTAAAATACTCACGGATCATAAAGGCAGATAATTTATAATGTCATGTAGCCCTTGTAAACATCCTCTTTCTATACAGGATGATTTTCTCAGAGAGAGAATTATACAGGAGGTGGTAGATATGTCATTTTTTTCTATGACGAAAAAACATTGTATATTTTTGAACTGTTAGGGTCAGCTATAATAAACTAGACGAAGAGGCGGAGGAGGGAACGCGGATGGCAGCGAGAGTGAGAAAGATTTTGACATAGGAAAACTGTATATTTTTATACTTGCAGAAGCAGGCAGGCGATGAGATTTTGGAAATAATCTTTTTTGTATATTTTATATATGGGTGGGAGGGTTTGGGGAGCTGGACTGAAAGAGGGCTATATGAAGAAAAAATCAGGATCGTTATCATTAAATGATATATTTTCAACATCAGGAGCAGCCAGGCAGGTCAGCAAGAACAAGACTTGAGGGACGAACGTCAGTAAGAGTAACGGAAAGAAAAATAGTGAACATGAAAACTGTATAGTTAAATTTTTTTCATCATGATTTGTTTAAGCACTTGTTTTGGTATCTTTGATTCCTTTTCTTAAAATTCAATGTTTGTGTTTGTTTTATCCTGAGGTGAGAGAGAGACAGAGAAAGAGAGAGAGAGAACAGTGGCATTACATCATGTCACTATGTCTGGGAAGGTTTTTTCATGTATATATTTAAATGTTAAAGCAAATACGTCCACATGCGCGCACACACACACACACACTCTTTTTGACACAAACTGGACGTGGGTTTCTATGGCCAGTACAATATATACATATATATGCACAAACAGACTCTTTGAAGACGTGAACCACAGAACTGTTAAACACAGCAATATTGTTTCTCTCTCTCTTTCTCTCTTCCTCGAGCTTTTGACGTTGTGATCGGTGCTGGTTTGGCATTTCTCACCCAGGTCAGCGAGTGAGTTGCATGCTGGCGCATGCATATTTTTCTGGTGCAGGAAAATGCATTATTTTTTATGGTGCTCACCCAGTCTCTTGACCCAAACGCACATAACCCAACAGTTATAACCTGTTTGCCTATAACCTTCGCTCTATTTTGATTTTTTATGATTATTGATCGGTGTATGAGGAATCGTGTATGTATATCTATATATATATATACACAAGTATATCTATACTTCCTCAAAAATTAACCCCACATCCCCAAAAAAAGACATGCACCCTAATACTACTGTACCATACAAAGTACAATATTATATTATATATTAAATATTGAACTATTCTCTCACTAGATATATGTGTGTACATGAGTATATGCTTGAATATGTGACTATAGATGTAATTTGCATAACTTGAATATATAAATGTAGTATCTTTCCGATAAAAAAGATAGATCTGATTTCTTATCAGTTTTCTCAGGTGTCTGGGATGACTATAAAAAAAACACGCCATGCTGATCAGCGAAACTGTGGCTTCTTTTTTGCTTGATTGTTGTCCAATTTGGAGCCAACTAATGGTGGCTGTATAATTCCACAGAAATGAATAGTGCACTACCTTACCTAACTCTTTTTGGAGGAAGATTCTGTTAAAAAAAAAATTGAAAGGAAAAAAAAAAAACAGTGCTGGATATATAACTTTATTATATTAATGATAGGAATTAAATGTATTTTCCTTTTGAACCTTGTTGTTCTATTATTACGATTGCTTGCAATATCATTGCTGTTGTTATGATTATAATTCTCACATTTCTTTTCATTGTTTTCTCGCAACAACTTACTTTTCAAAGGAAATGTGTTGCTCTCTTACCTCCCTTGTAACTGCAAGACCATCTTGAATTACTCAGTCGAGCCCGTTCACTGTTGGAACCATCCACCGGGACTGTGCAAGGCCTCAAGTGCAATGGGGGGGTCAACGCAATCTTGTCCTTCTGTGTATGAATTTGATATAACCTGAAACAAACAAATAGTAGACTTGACTGTTCCTTTCTCTTGACAGAACTTCTACCACTTTTGACTCTTTTTGATGCCATGTCAGAAACGTACAGTTTGTTAAAAAGAAGTGAAGGTTGAAACCTTAAAGAGCTTAAAAACTTTTGACAGTGCTATTTTTCTATGTAACTGTGTGCACATACACTTTCATGGGCATTGGTAGCCTGTCGACACTTTTGTGACGGCGCGCTGCTAAATGTTATTGCGGGTATTGTATTCATCATTTTATCCCTTTTCCACATGTGGATTTTGAACAGCTTCCTGTTTGTGACTGTTATGAACTATGAATCCCATGAGTGCACCACTACCAAACATCACTTGGTAATGTCTACTGTTCCTGCCTATAGGGATGCTGGGAAATGTGCTCTGGCTTTTTTTTTTCCTCCCTAAAACACCAATAAATAATTAGCCCTATTCACTGACAATGAATCCCTTGTGCTGTAAATACCAATTAACATCAGAATTGATGGTTGAATGCAAAGTAATTTGTAAATAGGACATTTTGAATGAATGTCTTGGAATCTAATCGGAGGCTGGTTTTTCATATAAACCACTGGTAGACCAGACCAGAACAGTATGCCAAACTCTGACTCGATTTGAATGATCATACGAGTGAAATAGCAGCTCAGCCCTTGCTTACGCATTTTGTTTATTCTGTGCTATTGTCAGTCCCAAAGCTAATTGAAGAAAGGTTAAAGGCAGCTGTGTCACACACCCTATCAGCCAACTATCCAAACCAGTTTCAGGCATGCAAAAGGCTCTTTTAACCTGCTTGCATGCCTTGTGTTTGGCCTTGCCCATTGAAAGCTTACGTCAATGCGTGCCTACTATGCGGCCAAGTCTTCTCATAGATGTATCTTATGAAACTTATGGTTAGAAACTGCTCTTAAAGACCACAAAAGGGCATGTAAAGTTCTTCTCTGAAAAGCATTCAAATATAGCATCCATTCCCCCTAGTGTCCTTTAACAGACTGCAGGGGAAAAGCTAGAAATTGCAGACTGAAATGTCTTCACTTTACTGAAAAGTCTCTCAGCGACTTAGTTTCAATTAAGTTAAGGATACGTGTGAAATATTATGTCTGTACGAATTCAAAACACTTTTCTTGGTGTATTAGAAACCGTCTATCCTTGGCATTGATCGATTCAAGTCAAGGTTTATTGTTCTGCTGCACTGGAGACAAAATAATATGTACTTTCTCCAGTGTGCCGTGCACATTTAGCATGAGGCAGTCAACGTAAGGAAATAGAAAAATAAAAAGAACATTACCAGTAGTGGGCAACAACGAATAGAACATTAATATGAAATGTAGTTCTCTGTATAGTGCTTTATTGCAGTGCTGAATGGAGAACTATTACACTGAGGTTGGTACTGTAATTTCATACACATATGCATCCCTTTTAGCGGCTAGTAGACTTTTCAGGTAGGAGGATGGGGGAGGTGGTGAGTCACTGCTATTGAGCATCAGGATGGTTTGAGGAAAAAGCTTCTATTGGATCTAAAAATAGAAGCCGGGGACCGGCTCACGATGGTCTCCTAGTGGTCAGCTTGAGCTGTATTCGACAAGAGGCTGGGGGCCATAGTTGTCAGCTGATTATATATGCAGAGGGTTTGGAGGGCCCTAACAGCATGAGGCCCTGGGGCTCCAGGTCCATAATCCAGGCCTAGCTGTACAAGCTTCATAACATGCCAAAAGTCCATTATGTTTGATTACATTGATGTCCCAGAACAGTCTGGCCCTGACAAACTTTGGCCTACCCATTGATGGTGGTGAAGATTAGGCCTTGTTTTGATGTAGCTATTGAATTAACTTATAGAGAAAAGATGTACAGTATGTAGCTCTTTTCCATTAATTAAAGGAGAACTCCGGCACAAAATGAACCTTTGGTCTAATAAAATATCGGTACCTAGTCAATCGTTCTCTGAGATTTGTTTTCATGATAATCAAATGTAAAGAGTTTTATCTCTAAAAACTGTTTAGCGTATAACGCTAGTCTATGGGGGCATAGAATAAGTAAAAAGAAATCGCTAGGTTATACCACTAACAAGGCTCAAAATAACCCCACACTTAACACAGTAACATAATGAGGGTCCATACATGCAAAACGAAGCATTGAGAACTTTGTAACTGTACAGACCGTTTAATAAGAGAAGATATTTTATAAAGACGGTTCACTTTGTGTATACAGGCAGGAGCCATCTTTGAAAATAGTCTTGGTAGTGGTACAGTTTAGAAGTTCGCTGAACCTCATACAGTTCAGATCACTCAGCACGACGTCGTGACCGTTTTCCAAGATGGCTTCTGTCTGTATGCACGAAGTGTACTGTCTTTTTAAAGTATCTTATTAAATGATCTGTACACTTACAAAGTTCTCAATGCTTCGTTTTGCATGGATGGACCCTCTTTATGTTAGTGTTAGTGTGGGGCTATTTTGAGCCTTGTTAGTGGTATAAACTAGCAATTTCTTTTTACTTATTCTATGCCCCATATACTAGCGTTATACGCTAAACAGTTTTTAGAGATAAAACTTTACATTCGATTATCATGAAAACAAATCTCAGAGAGCGATTGACTAGGTATGTTTTTTTTAGGCCAAAGGTTCATTTTGCGCCGGAGTTCTCCTTTAAGTCCTATTGTATGTTCCTTTATAATGTGAGTCCACAAGAGGTTGAAGCTGTAGGATATTAAAGGACGTGGGCGACGTACTATCACCCTAAAGTGAATATTCTGCCATCATTTACTCACCCTTATGCCCAGGGCCGTTTCTAGGCATAGACGAGCCTAGGGGACCAACAACTGGATGGGGTGCTTATGAGCATCAACTCCCTGTTGTAACATGTTAACATTAAGCAAAATGCATTTTAGCTAAATAATTCACCATTTGCTTAGTACATTTAAGCAGCTTAAAAAACATTGGGAAACATACTGGGGATTTCATTAAAGCCTTTGTTTCATTCACAGAAGTATAGGGCAACATTTTTGATTTCATTAATTTAATTTACTTAGAAAGTTAAGTAATATTTCTAAACTAGAATTTAATATATAGGCTACTTGCAGTTGGGTTGAGAGTTTTAAAAAAAGTATGCTTAAGTTTAGAATTTAGGCATAATCGATTACTGATTCCAATGGAACACACCTGCACTGCATCCAAAAACTATTTTAGTATGTGAAAAACAGTATGCCAATATAGTAGCCTAGTATATCCGAATATCAACCAAGATGCATCCCAATTTGCATACTTATGTACTATTCTATGACATTTTAAGTATAAACAGTGTGAGTAGTTCACTGAAAATTCTAAAAGAAAAAGTGCACTTTGAATACTCAGATGATGGTCATTGCCGATAGCCTTTTGGGCAAGTGCGCCGTTATGCTTCGGGCGACCCAAGTTCGAGTACCGGCTCGTGGACCTTTACCAAGCCTTTTCCCCCCTCTCTCTCTCCCACCTTCCACTTCCTGTCTAGCTACTGTCCTATCGAATAAATGGCAAAAATAAATCTTTAAATACCTGGATGATGTGCTAAATTAACAGAAAAAATGTTGGAATCTTCATGCACTTGACTCCAATGTTGAATGACAAAATAACATAAAATTCACACACTACGCAGATGAGTACAGAGTGCATAAATACATTGAGAATAAGAGCGTGTGTCATTTGCGACGCAACTACACTCTCAGAAAAAAAGGTACAAAAGCTGTCACTGGAGCTGTACCTTTTCAAAAGGTACACTTTTGTACCCAAAGGCTGCATATTGGTACCTTAGTGGTACATATTAGCACCTAAAATGGACATATTAGCACCTAAAATGGACATATTAGCTCATGAAATTGACATATCCTGCAATGGACATATTAGCACCTAAAATGTACATATTAACACTTAAAATGTACATATTAGCACCTAAAATGGACATACTAGCTCATGAAATTGACATATTAGCTCATGAAATTGACATATTAGCACCATACATATTAGCAACTAAAATGTGCATATTAACACTTAAAATGTACATATTAGTACCTAAAATGTACATATTACCACCTAAAATTGACATATTAGCTCATGAAATTGACATATCCTGAAATGTACATATTAGCACCCAAAATGTACATATTAACACGTAAAATGTACTTATTAGCTCATGAAATGGATAAAAGTTTATCATTTGAAGAGGTACAGCTCCAGTGACAACTTTTGTACCTTTTTTTTCTGAGAGTATATTCAAAAAACAGTAGGAGAAAAGTCCCTACTTCCTGCAAGATTCTGAAGTGTACATTCACTGTCTCATAAGATGAATGCACACTTCAGAATGTGAAGTGACAGGTTGATTAATTTTAAGTCTAGTTATGGCCAGAGAGTTACAGTCATATTTGTTTATAATGTTGTTTCATTTTGGTGTGATATACTACACAGGTCGCATGACAATAACAACGTTCGTTTTTTATTCATACTACCCATATTCATACTATTGATTCCATCCCCTTCACGATCCTTATCGCCACCCACTCATTCCCCCTCACCCAATCGGACACTTCCCTGTTTACAATCCCCTGATTATTGATCACCGTCACCTGTGTCCCATCACCCACATGAACTATTTAAAGCACTCACTCTCATTGCAGTCACTTGTCTGGTCCCGTCATTTCATGGCTCACAGACTCCCTACCTGCTTCCTGTTCTTCAAAGACCAATCCATCTTCCTCGAACCACCGCCAACTCATCTGCAACAGAGAAAAGGACATTAATCACCAGCTAAGCTCATTTATGTTTCTAAGTCATTTGATCCTCACCTGTTATCTCCGACTGCGATCCATCTGCACAATAAAACTTATAGAACTTACCCTTACTTTCCCTGACAACTATATAGAAAAAACTATTTTTTTAATGGTTGTGAAGTGAGTTCAAATTCAAATGTTATCTACTCTGGCAGAATGTGATTTCGTATGCAACACTAGTGTTATCCAATTCACGTGAACAGAGTCTTGAATCAATTCCTTAACAATCAATTCCTTAACAATTCATATGAACCATTTCTTTTAAATGAACAAATTGATTAGGAAACAATGACTCTCATGAACCAGTTATATTTTAATGAATTGATCAAAAAGACTGAAAAGGATTTCACGGCATGCGTTTGCAGTTTCGTGCACCAGTGAAGACAAGGCAAAAAAAAAAAAAAAAAAAAAAAAAGAGGTGGAGTGACTTCATTTTAAATTCAGACTGCTCACAACTCATCATGTAGCAGCACAGTAAACACTGTCAGAGTATTTACAATCTTTTCACATTGGCAAAAGAACATAGGCTTTCAAGAAATATTAAAGTAATGTCAAGTCTCCTTCATTTATAGCGCTTTTAACAATATAGATTGTTTCAAAGCAGCTTTACAGTGATAATAGGAAATTAAAGTAACAGATTGTTAGGGCTTTACAGCAGCTCTAGAATAAAGTTATTGTCCAGCTAAAGTTAGTTTTGTTTGATTCACTTCCGTTGTAAAGATCATTAACGTTAGTTATTAACTTAGGGGCTGCTTACACAACACCGTTCTAACAGACGGTTAGAAAGTCGTAAAAGTCGTAAGAAAGACGGCTACTCATAAAGTCACAAGTCACCCTTTCAGCATACTGTGCAGGCTTTAAATGTTCGTTCAACCAAAAATGAAACTTATCCCATGATTTGCTCACCCTTGTAGCCTATATGACTTTCTTCTTTCAGTTGAACACAGAGTTATGTAAACAAGGTACGAGACACTGTGCTGCCTGTATCGTGAATTAAGCAGCTAACGGCTGAAGGTCGTTGTTAGGCACGACGCGAAGCGGAGAACCAATAAACCGATAACCGTTTTATAAAACTGTTGCCATACAATATTAAAGTAAAAAACAATGTATTAGTGCAACTTTCCTTAAGTAAAATCACTAAAAAGCCTTCCTTCCCTGACTGTGAACAGCAACAAAGTTTCAAGGTGTAAAATGCATGAAAGCTCAAATAAAAACAACATAGAACCGCAGTGTTGCGCAGTGATCAATAGAACCGTTGGGTGAAGCGGTCAAAGTCGAGTTTTATCGTGAATAAAGCACAGCTCTTGACCAATCAGAATCAAGGATTTGAACTAACCGTTTTATAAATTAAAATAAATCCTGGGTCCTCCAAGCTTTAAGATGGGAGTGAATGGTACCCTATAGATCTTGCCTAAAATAGCACATCCATACATCATTAATTAAAGTAATCCTAATCCATATCTAGTTCCGGCAGAAGAGTGACCTCTGATCCAACACATGATGAACGTAGAAGCACAGAGGATAGACCAAAGCAAAACACTACACAGGTCAAGAAAGTCAGATACGCCTAGGATGATTTTAGGGGGAGTAAATTATGGCATAATTCTAATTTTTGGTTGAACTAACCCTTACCAGATAATGGGTTTGACTTGCAAAACACTTTTCACACAGAAGATCAAGTCAAACCAGCATGAATACGTTTATTATGGACAGATGAATGTGAATGTATATATAGCGCTATGGAAGCATAATTGATGTGTGTGTGAACAGGACAGCTCAGGTTCTTAAAAGACAGGAATGAGTGAAAGGTCTGATTCATTCATTACGCCTTATGTGCGCCTCAATAGAAAACATATGTGAGACCTTCCAATACCCTTCCTAAGCAATCCACTTATTAATTTTCACCCTGCCTCACTTTCTTTCTGTTACTTCATCTCTCTTTCCATCTCACACCTCATCCTATTTCTCTGCCTCAAATTCCTGTCTCCTTAGCAACTGCTTGGGCCTCTAGGACCCCACGGCCCACGGTCATTCCAAGAGAGCGCAAACAGTACTAAACAAGGTTGCTTTCAAAGTTGTGTTTACAGTCTGGCTTTAAGGTCAGGCGACCATGTTTGTGCCGTTGAGTCTGCTTGATACCATCTAATTTTCAATATTAAATTAGATCATCTCTCAAGTGACATGGAAGAAAGCAGATTATAGTCTTTTTATTGAATTCTAGTGTTACCTACAAGCGAAGCTCAGTTGTCTGCACGCACTTCAAGCAAGTGAGTTCTTAAAAAAAGACCTGACTTTTCAAAGTGACTCATACAATTTTGAATATTTCACTGACATGTGTACACAAGGCTAGTGTAATAGTTATGTTTGGTTGATTTGTCATTGTGTTTGGTTTTCCCTGTCTACATGCCAGTCTGTGTTCCTAGTTAGTCTTCTTGGTTAAGCTCTACACCTATTCTGTTTTACTCGGAGTACTCTGCGTATTTCTGTGTTGTTTGTGGTTAACGTGTTGTTGTCGTATTTCCTGAGCTGTGCGATTAGTAAAACACGTTTGCTCACAGCTATAGCATAATCTTTTTGACTGATACCCCAAAAATAGCAGATAAAAGCGATCTTTTTAATACTATCTCAACATTAAAAATTGAGACCGCATTTTATTTTTAAAGGTTAGTTCTTAAAGGTAATTTTAACACCACATAAGCTTGAATTTCAATTATTTCATTTAGAAAAACCTTTAGTTGGACTGTGCATTCAGATCAGGCTGAAGTAGGTTTATGCTAACTTTTTATAATAGATTTTAATGTTTTAATATTGTAAGCATTGACTTGAAGAGTGAAATACTAATATATATATATATATACATGCATACATATAAGACATTTTGAATGATTGCCAAATAAATAATGACGCATGGCTCAAAGTTTACAATACTGTAAAAATGTTGATGTAACTGTCATACAACAAAGAGGAAAAAGTGGAAAACAGTTTTAAGAAAAATCCACCCTTAAAACATGAAATGTACCCAACTAAATCTAATGTATTTTTTTTTTTACTCCTCATCATCTTCCACTAAAATGATGGATTGACAAATTCTATTGCCAACTCATGTCCAGGCTCACAGCCGTAAGGGTATGAAAATGCAGCAAAACTGGCTCAACATGATGGAGCGCATGTGATGCTATTATGCCTAGTCACTGCAGTCATAAATCTTGCATTACACCTCTTGCATGCACCAGATATACTTGAGGTCCCAGATGACCTTCTAGCCTTGCGCTGCTCAGCCTGACCTTCGCATTCCCCATGCCCGATGAGAATATACTTTTTTTTTTTTATTGTTTCATGCCCCATAGACTTCACAACTTCTACCATGACACTTCTCCTTTTTATCTCTTTTTTCATTCGTTTTTTTTATTTATTATTATTTAATAAAAGCCTCTCCTCACTGATGCCACAGTGCCTGTCTTCACTCACCTGAAGACAGCTTTGGCCAAACAACAGGACCTCTTGCTCGCTGCTTTAACACTTTGCATCGCAAACAGGAGAACAGAAGCCAGAAGGATCCATTTCCTCTGCATTTATTCAGTCAGCGTCTCAAGAGCAGCGGCTTTAGAAAGTATAAGCACCCCTAGTTCAATACTGAAGCCTCTCACCTTCAAATAGCCAAGTGAAAAAGGCACACCTGAGATGAATTTCTTACACTAAGGTAGCCATGCACGGGTCATGAACAAAGAAAGGGCCACCATTTTAAGACTCCATAGCTGTGACTGTACAAATTATTAATAGAACACTATATCTGCTAGGCAGAGCTGAAGTCATAGACTATAGGAAAGAAAATTTAACAGAAGTTATAGTTTCTCATTTGTTTTTTTTTTAAATACTTTTCTAAACAATATTGTTTTGCTTTTTTTTTTTTTTTTTTTTTTTTTGTCCAGCGGGTGATTAAATATGTCAAAAAAAAATTGTATTAATTTCCTTTGAAGGAGGGAATTTAAGTCATATTGAGGATGTCATTATGCCTGAGATTTTTAATTTTGGCCGAAAAGCAACCACACAGCTAACAACAACAGATTACCAGTCGCAGGGCAAAAACCTGGCAATGTTACTATAATTTCAAAATAATTTTAATTCTTAATTGTAGCAGCATCTCACTTGAAACTGTACAAAAAAACTATTTGAATTATTTTTAAAAATAAAATAATAATTCATTTAAAAAAGTAATTTTAAAAGGATTTTATTTTTTAAAGTGCCCCAATTTATGCTATTTTAAAGCTTCCTAATTTTGTTTTGGAGGTCTGGAGACCACCACAGCAAAGTAGATTTAGACGGGACCAAGCGGCAACATTCTAATTTGAAACATGAAGCTTACCCGGAAGTGCGGAAAACTGGAGCAAACGTCCATATACCCCATGTTAAAATGTCAGTTTTCACAGGATAAAAGCTGGAGATGTGTGTGCAGCTCAAACACATAGATTATTATATGTACACATAGATTATTACAAATAGATTATTGTTATGATTGGCATCTCTTCACCCCTTCATAACCACAAACTCAGATTAACAATTGCGTAAATTTCAAACCAATTTGAGGCCGATTCAGACCCTGACAATGTTAATGAACAAGAGAATCATGCCGAACAGACTTCGAAAGCTTTGGGTATGTTTGTTTTTATTTCTTATAGATACAATGTTTTACACCCTTTAATCATTTGTTGGGAAACTATGGTAATACTACTAATACTTTCTTAATATAAACTGAACAACCACATTCTGCAAATTAACCCTTTGACCTCAAGCGTTGGCTTGTTGCTCCTAAATATTTTTTCCCTCTTTAAGTCTCTTTCCTGAGCATCAAGCCTTTTTTTTTGTCTCCTTGTATTCTACTGGCAGGCCAGTTCAGAGACATGACTTGATTGGCTGTTGCCATGGAGACCAGAATGGTAGTAGGGAGGGCCTGTTTCCCTCCGCCTAGGTGGATGAGGTGAAGAACCCAGTGTGTAAATGTGTGTGTGTGTGTACGAGAGAGGCTGAGAGAATGAGAGCAAAAAGAGAGCGGGAGAGGGGTGTAATGAAGCTATGTTTGTCAGCTTATCACTGTTACTCAGTATGAGTGAAAGCGTGTGTGTTAGCCTGGAAATGTGGTCAGGTGTGTGATTGTAGAGATCGCAGTGTGCATTTTAATTGAGCACTATCAAAATTTTAAAGAGAATGCATCTGCACCCCATGTGACCCGAATGCGAGGTTTTCCCGAGTGCCAAATGCATAAGTGTTTTTGTGTGGGTGGCAGCTGTAGCTGAGCAAGGCTCTGTGCCTGATTGCTCATTTAAAGCACTATGCAGCTCTCCTCTCTCTCTATCTATCTCTCTTTCTCTCACCTAGACACACAAATGCACACACATTTACACAGACACACACTAGTCAACCCAACCCAGCACGAACTGACAAGATAAGTACCAGAGCACATCAGTTCTCCCCCTGTCGTCTCTCAGGAAGATATAGTGCATTTAATTAATAAAGCTATCATGGGCTTGTCAAAATGACTTGCGATTAACCTGTGATAATTATGATGTTCTTTAGCTTGGCACTCGTGCTGACATGCCAAGGCGCAACACACACCGTCACAATCTCTTTCTTCACATGCTTCATATGCAAATCTTCAATATCATAGCTCTGCCAGCAACTGGCAAAGCTACAGTGCTATCAGCGTACGGGTTCACTCCACCTGCACGCTACTAGATGCCGTAGGTGCCAACAGGAAGCACTAGTTGGCGCCGTGGTCTAGTGATTAGCATGTGCTCTAAATGGTTTGAGCTGCTGTGCCCATGTCGGAGATGCAGTTTTGAATCATATTTCAACACCCTCTGGCAAAATCCTATATTCTGGCTCCCAAAGCCATTTTTTTTGTTTGTTTAGGAAAATACATTAATGAATGATTCAACAAATGATCAAATGAATTATTTCCCTTTTAGGTTAACATATTCATAATATTGAAACCTAAAACCAAAAAGATAAAAACGTGCCCAAATTAATCATATCACAGTTTTGTGTAGCACTAATAATCAAAGCAAGTTTTTTTTTTTTAAAGAAATAATTTTATTAAGCATTAAAAATGATTTTATTAAGTATTTATTAAATTGTAAAAAAAAAAAAAAGTGACAGCAAAACATCCATACACTCTAAAAAAATGCTGGGTTGTTTTAACCCAAAACTGAAACAAACCCAAATGTTGGGTTAAAAATGTAATTTAAAATTTTAACCCAGCTTCAACTTTCAACTGTACATTTAATTACTGTACATTTTAACCCAACATTTGGGTTTGTCCACATTTGACCCAAATTTGGGTTGAAATAACCCAGCATTTTTTAGAATGTAATGTTACAAAATATTTCTATTTCAAATACTTTCAACTGAACTTGGGAAGAAAAGTAGCTATGACTAAACTTAAATTAACTATGAAAATCAGAAAAAGATTTAGATCAAATTAAATTTATTAGTAGTTATTAGTCTATTTCTATGCTTGATTCGATGGATCTGTGTAGTAAATAATCAATCAAATAACCACCGTTCCAATTATTTGTCACAAAGCTGCAGATTAGTTTCAATGACATTATTAAATAACCTAACTTGTGTTTGCTCCTATCTGTGACTGCAAAATGATTTTCTGAAAGACATTCTTAAATGATGTTGTAAAACCAGAATGTCTGTTCACCAATTTACCATATTGCCATTTAAAGTGTTCAATCGATAACAGAAAGCTTACACACACAGAAAGGCATATTCAATAAATGTTTACTATCAATTATACCATCCACTCTCAAGTACTGTTCAATTGTGAGGCTATTAATGCAATATGTTACAACAGGAAGATGCGGCAGGCATTTTTGATTAGGCATGGCTACCCTGTGGGGTCCAAGAGGAATAGGAGTCCGTAAAACCAACCTGCTTTGCTTTCTGATCCTGTTCCCTAGTGTTTATCCATTTTGATTACCAATAAGAAATATGCAGAGTATGGGAAACCTAGGCAGTTGTAATGTACATTTTCTCACAATCAAGCTGGAGTGATTGTAAATGTCAAGACATTGTAAATTTGTAATGAGTATGATTTTAATTTCAAGTATTTGGCTGGATACTGTTATTCATTTTCCCGTCTGATTGTATTTGAGAAGCTCTAAACATGCTCAGTTACTGTTGGCATGCACACATAGATACCTAAAGATGTAATTGTCATTCTTCAGTTATTTTACTCTCTATTATATATAAGCCAGGTTCATGTTCCAGGCTTTTCCAGGAGAAAAGGTTTGCTGTGGGGAAGGTACATTCACTCTACCTTCTCTTTGAAAAAAGGCAAAAAGAAAAAGGGGCAAGGGGTTATTGAAAAGAAAGGTCAAAGTATCAAGAATGAAAGGAAAATTGGTCATACGGTGCTGCAGGCAAAGCAAAAAAACAACTAACTTTTCACTTGTCCCTTCATTCTAATTTGGCCCTAAAAATAAACTAATCAAGCTTGAGTCAGTTTCTCTTTAAAATCTGTTGTGCCCTAAGAAAAAGAACAATCAACTGTTTTACAATACCATCACCTCACTTTTACAAATACACCAGGGGCCTCACTTCTAAAACTTTGTGTAGGATTTGCATCAGAAGTGGCGTATAAACATAGGATGTATGTACCTACAGAAATATTCGGATTTATAAAACTGTGCGCAGGCACATCCTGCGCAGTTTTCCCTTAATAAATCACAATCAATTCTAAATGTAGCGCAGCTTTTGCGGCTTCATGATGTCAGGTTGCCCATGTATAGTCCGTGAAACGCCCAATAATGTTAATATTTCATTGATTGCGAAATCATGGAAAACACAGAGAGGAAAACCTAGAAACGTAACTTCACTCAATGTGAAATAACAGAAATGATCATTGGTGTGGTGGAAAAGAGGAGTAAAATGTTGTTTGGAGGCCACAGTGTGGGGATTAATGTCAAAAGAGCACTTGAGAGGCAAAAGGTGCATTACGCATTACGTCATACGCATTGTGAAGGCATCATGGCATTTTATTACCATCCATTTGATTGCATCTGACAAGACATCATATAACTGACGTCTTGGGACGTCTTTTGACCATACGTCAACATCCGCCTTTTTAGGGTACACTTAAACGTCGGTTAGGTGACGTTATCGGATTCTAACCCTACCCCAGACCTAAACCTACCCCGTTAAAGGTAAAGCGTCAGTTGTATGACGGCCCGGGATCGTCAACCAACCGACGTTTAAGGTACCCTAAAAAGGCGGATGCTGACGTATGGTCAAAAGACGTCAGTTGTATGACGACTTGGGATGAGACTGTGTTAGTTATGAGGATGAATTACACATATTTTACTTTTATTTTTTGCAAATGTGTTAATTTGCATTTCTGTTGTAATCGTCATTTGATTTTGTTTGTTTTACACAGCAGATCGATCAAACGGGTGTTCATGTTGGCTGTTAATTGTAAGACTTGCTTTGTGAAGTCTTCATGTTATTTATTAGAGCCGGTATTGCCATTTCTTTTATACAACGGTCTACAGTTTCACACACTGTCACATTTCTTCGATCCGCCGACGATGCCGCCATTTCTCATTTCACTCGTTTTTGCGTGTACGCCTGGGTCAGAGCTTGCGTACGTTTTCCCGTCAAGTTTGCTTTTTATAAATACCAATTACTGCGTAGAGAGCGGCGTACACCTTCTTTTGTGCGTACGCAACGTTTATAAATGAGGCCCCAGATCTTTTTCAGCCACAGGGGGAAAAAAAAAAAACGTGGATTGTGGGATTAGATTTTGTGGCCGCCAGATGGTGAATTAATTTTAAGTTCTGGTTCTTGAAATTCCCATTTGTGCATGCTGCTTATTTGGAAGTCCCCTGTAGCTTTCACTTATTTTCAAAGAACAAGGAAAATGTGGTTGCTATTATAATTCAATTTCCATTCAAAATGTAACTCATTATTTCATAGTTGCAAATTTAGCATGGATTAAATAAGGAATCAGGTTTACACTCTTCCAAAAACAAACCGCACAACAAACAACACGTTCACTTTGTTTGAAATGTGTCGAACCAAATTCTACAAGACACAAAGCTTGCAAACAACAACACTGATCAACAAAAACAAGGTGAAAATGCTGATTTCTCCATGAGGAGTGTGTAAATTCCACTGGCGTGCATAAATGAGCTGAATGTTGTTGGTTACAAGGGTGTTGTACAGAGATAATTTGTGGTTCATTGGTGGCTATATCAAGATGTTACATCTTCCTAATTATCTCCACTGAGAGTCCATGTTTAATTGGAGTCCTGTGGCATGAGGACACACGCATGCATACACATCAAAAACTTGCATTTACATAAAACAGTACAACAAACATAATAAGAGAGTGTGATTAGAAGTCTCGCAACTGAAATTGCACTTCATAAGGAAGCTGCAAATTGGAATCAAAGGAATTGCTCTTGAGCAGTTTCTTTCCCCTGTTGGTACGGTCTGATCCCACACTGTTGCTCAGGTGCTCCATAAATTTATAGGGCATAACTTCCCACCCTCTATATTCCTCTGGACAAACACAAAAAGCAGTGATTGAGTTCAAAAAGTAGAAAGTCACGCAACCGCTTTATTTTGCACTGTGGTTTCAGTCTGACTCTGGATTTCAAACAGTGAAACAATAGTTCTTCTAAATCAGGTATGTCCAAACTCTGTCCTGGAGGGTCACTGTCCTGCAGAGTTTAGCTCCACTTGCCTCAACACACCTGCCTGGAAAGCTCAAGCAAAGTCCCTTAAAAGAAAGCAAAAAAAAAAAAAAAAAAGTCTGCAGGGAAAGAGACTAGTGTTTTTTATTTTATTGTATGGATTAATGGAGGAGAGGCTTCACTACACTGAATAAATCCCTTTTGTGAGGAAATAGCTTTTCTATTAATGAATTGACAGTCTACTGGCTAATCAACAAGTTTGCTCTTAAAAATTAGTTTTGGATTAATATTGTTCACACCAAACAAACGGTTTTTATTTTTACTCTATAAGAGAAGTCACGGATAACAGGTGCACTTCTCATTCGTTTCAATAGGTATTCAACAGATTGAGGCCGTTTCTCAATATGCCTTCTTGTCTGTACTTGTGTTCTTGTGGCCTTGTGAAACGTCATCAGTCACGGCCCAAGTACTGTCCCAATACGCAAGTTTGCATTTTGGCAAGAACGGTTAAAAATCCCGGATGTGTTCTTGACACGCCCATTTTATTTAGGATGCATCGGTTGGTAACCATAGACCGTAAAAGAAATGGACAGAGTGATCTCATTAGAACTCCATTGAGATGATTGAAGCCTGTTTTGGGCGATAATTTTTATTTTTTTTAGCACTTCCGTCCCTGACGCGCAGACTCAAACAGAGCTTGACTACATAGTTGTGACAAGAGCAACCCGTCTTCCTTTTAGTGCTGTGGCATGGAAATCTGAATCATTCCCTTCCGAAACATACAGAGGCGGAGAGTGTGAATAGGAGCTGTCCATGAGCGAAGAGAAGGAGACAATTTTGCTAGGTATTCTGATTAATCATTTTGTCATTTTGCCTCCACGTTTCCCTGTTTGCGCACGAGCTTCTTCTCCTGTCCATACGGTATTCTCTCTACTGTGTGACAGAGAGTCGCGTGGGTATGATGCAATCGATCGCCTACTTTCACTAAAACTGCTTCTACGGGGCCATAACATAAGCTACAAGGTAATGGAGCGTTTATACATTGTCGTGTTTCTTTAGAAATAAACAAAGGACAAATGGGGTCTTCAAACGCCTCAGATGTAAAGTTATTCGCTGTCAAAGTGACGCCAAAATGAATGGGAGACGATGGGAATGCTAACGCAAGTGAAGTTTGCTACAAGATGGCAGCTTCCGCGAGGCTTCAACTTCCGGTTGATGGATTACCCCCGTTGGTAACTTGTGTGAACTTTGACGGCATGAAATATCCCATCATTCATTTCGGCATTCGAGGAAGCAGAGAGGCAGGTCAATTTTTAGTTAACTGAACATTACCAAAGTTTTTTCCCGCCGTTGGCTTGTGATGTACACAAACAAACAACAGAAGCAGAATAAAAATGAGAATGGCGTTGCTTTATTGTTATGAATATACATTACATTGTAGTGTATGTAGAGTAATCCCTTAAGCTGAGGGTAGGCTTGGGCGATAAAGCCTGGCTGTTAACGTCAATAATTCTAGTTATGTTTGGGCACTGCAGACGGCGTCTGTGTGGGGGTACTATTGCGCAATACCAGCAAGAACACATCGTCTCAAACTGTCAGCAGCGTTCAGTGTGCTCGTCACATTGTGAGTTCATTCTTCCAAGAACAACTAAGAGCTTTCTACCCAAGAACACAAGTCCGTTCTTTGTATTCTTGGTTTTGAGAAACACCCTGACTGTCGCACAACTCGCCAAGGCTGCAATGTGATTGTCCAGGTTAGCCGTTATGATTTTTCCAATGTAAAGCCACGGACCCTCGTATCTCCCAATAATAATCTCTGGTTCTAGTATGCTTAGCGAGACCTTGATTAACTGGTTCAGGTGTGTTTAATTGGGGTTGGAGCTGAACTCCGCAGGAGGTGTGGCCCTCCAGGAACAGCATTGGACACCCCTGTTCTAAATATTCTATCATTGTTTCATAAACCCTGATGTCGTTCGTCTGTGGAACACATAATGAGTTATTGTTCAGTGTTCTTTTGCATAAAATGAGACTGAAATTATGGACTGAAATTTATATATATGAATATATATATATATATATGTGTGATGAATAAGGGTCTTATCTAGGACCCTTCGAGGATCATTTTTTTGTTCATTTTGATGAACGAGTCACGAACGCTCATCACAGAACAGAGCAAGGTGAGGATTTGTGGTTGTTTGTTGTTTAAAGCCATTTGAAGCTGCACTGAAACTCTCATTTGGACCTTAACCATTTGGTTACCATTGAAGTCCATTATATGAAGAAAATCCTGGAATGTTTTCATCAAAAACCTTAATTTCTTTTCGACTGAAGAAAGAAACACATGGACATTTTGGATTACATGGGGGTGAGTAAATTATCAGCAAAAGTTTTGGTAACACTTTATTTTACGACACGCAAACAACTGTGTAAGTACACCGAAATTACGGTGTACATTTCTGTAATTATAGTGTACTTCCGTCTAGTACAAGTACAAGGGAACAATATGTTAAGTTTTGGGTAATAAAGGGGTAACAAACAGATATACAACCTGCAAATAACTTTGTAAGTCGCCTACACAGTGTAGGCTACAAAGTAGCTACACTGTGTACATAATATATATATATATATATATATATATATATATATATATAATGATACAATTAAATTTATTGGCTTTTCTTACTAGATTACTACAAAAGTCAAAATAATTTGTTTCTACTATGATTTTAATTTAGACCGTACCATGTGGTAATTAGTACTCACCTTATCCCATTGAATTGCAATGACACTTAAATGTCAGGGCAAATATACTGTGTAATTAAAATGTTTTTTTTTGTTTGTTTGTTTTTTTGATAACAGTACCTTTCTCTGTAATTACAGTGCAAATAGTGTTTCGTATTGCTACATAGTAAGTAGCATTTGTTACCTCCTTGTTCTGTGTAGTTACAGGGTAAGTGTAACTCATGCGGGCTGTAAATTAAAGTGGTGCTTGTTACCCCTTTATTACCCCAAACTTAACATATTGTTCCCTTATACCTTCACGGAATTACACTATAACTACAGAAACGTACACCGTAATTTCGGTGTACTTACACAGTTGTTTGCGGGTCGTAAAATAAAGTGTTCCCAAAGTTTTTTTTAAAAGTGAACCATCCTTTAAAAACACAAACAATGCAACAAACAGACAAGTTGGTCACTATATCTTCTAAAGTTCAACTCTCAAAATATGGTCTGGTTAATGAAGAACCTCCATGAAAGGTAAAAATGCATTGCAGTCAAAATGGACTTGTGTATTTGTGCTGGTTTGCACGTACACAAACAGTTTCGCTCTGGCTCAGCAACTGAGCCCATTGAGATTATGATGTATGCTCAGGCGTGTACACGTGTATTTGTCTATGTATATATAACTAGGTAAGCATGCATTATTTGTCTATATTTGATAGTATGTATTCATCCCTCCAAGCTCGAGAGACTGATGTAATCGTAGCAGCTCGCGTAGAGGACGTGAGGGGTGCTGTGGGCAGATCCCTATAGTGCTAGGGAACTACATCAATAACCACACAACATACACCACTATGTGTTCTCAGCCAGTGACAGCCAGTCCCTGCAGCTTCCTACAATCCCTTTCTATTTTATCACTTCAGCTCTCTCACTCTTTCTCTGCAATCTAGGCCAGTGAAATGTACTTCTAATGCAACTGACTCATTATGAATTGGATGTAGCATCATGCACATTCAATGCTCATGTCACTTTAAGCAAACACAGTTCATTTGGAACACAAATTAAGACATTTTTGATGCAATCCGAAATGAGAGCGAGTAATTATTGACAGTATTTTAATTTTTGTGAACTATTCTTTTAAGCGACTGAATGGTAGTAGGAGATGTTGTGTATGTAAAACTATTCATCTATGCAAATGGTTTGCCAGTGTGATGTCACAATTCCCCCAAAATCCAAATGAGACGTTTTTGGAGCTCGCTTAAATATTTGAGGAGGATGTTTTTATAGGAGCCCTGAAAGCGATATGTCAAAAGATCAGGCAGGAATTTGGAATTGACTTTTCCAAAAGAGTTCATATTTGTTCACATTCACATTTTTGCTGGCATGCTCAGTCTTGTGTTAAACTTTTGTTAAAGACTGCAGACCTGCGCTAAAGGTCACTGAGTCCTTTAACAACGTCACTGGCATAGAGACACAGAGCTATCTAGGTGTTAGACAAGTGTTTGAGACATTCATTATCCTTGCCATGGTGATTCATCCTTTATTAAGCACACACTTATAGTCCCAACACATTCATATAGGTTCATTATCTGTCTTTGAACAAGGAGGTTTTCTGTGGATTACCTTGACATAACAATGGATTGTTAAGAAACCCTCACTAATATATATATATATTTGAGACAGCATTCCACTTATGAGTGAGTGTGTGAGTGTGTCTTTGCCCATTTTCTACACAAAACCGTTTGTGTGCATATTCTGTTTCATTTTATAATTGGTCTTATAATTGGCTCAATTTTATATTGGTCTTATCTACTTTATAAAACAATTCTATTTTTCTACCACAGTCTCACATATTGTATCCTACAATACTGTAATTAAAATACAATTTATTACAACAAAATGGGAATATCTTTACATTACAGCTAATATATTAAACTGTTTATTTCATACCAATATATATATCGCCTGATGCTGATATCTGTTTTCATGTTATGGTCAATGCATTCTCATCCTTTAGCGTCATATAGGTGACCCTATATGACAAAATGGCGAAATACTACGCACATGGCACCCGCTATCGTTAATATAACACGCGTTGTCATGGGTAGGTTTAGGTGAGGGGTAGGGTAGGGTAGTCTTATATTCACGCTAAAGGATTTATGACGCCTTGGGTTCGCGTATTATATTAACGATAAAGGGTGCCATGTGAGTAGTATTTCGCCGCTTTGTCATATAGCGTCACCTATATGACGCTAAAGGATGAGAACCGGCTGGTTATGGTCCATACTTAAAGGGATAGTTCACCCAAATTGAAAATTGTTCCAACCCCGTAAGAGCTTCGTTCATCTTCGGAACACGAATTAAGATATTTTTGATTAAATCTGAGAGTTGGATCACCATTGATCCTCCATAGGCTTCTAAGGGATTGAAACTTGCCAGCCCCTAAAAGTTTATTAAAGACATCGTTAAAATAGTCCAAGTGACTACAGTGGCTCAATCTAAAGTTTATCAAGCGATGAGAATACTTTTTGAGCGCAAAACCAAACAAAAATAATGACTTTATTTCAACTATTTATTTCCTTCTCTGTGGGCCTCTACTCAGTTAACGTAGTGTGATAGCGTACAGCTACGTCACACGTAGGCTCACTATTGGCCACAGAGAAGGAAATTAATAGTTGAATTAAGTCGTTATTTCTGTTTTTATTGTACACAAAGTATTTGCGTCGCTTGATAAACTTAGAATTGAGCAACTGTAGTCACTTGGACAATTTTAACGATGTCTTTAACATTTCGGGGAACAAGTTTCAATCCCTTAAGAAGCAAAAATATCTTAATTTGTGTTCTGAAGATGAACGAAGGTCTTACGGGGTTGGAACAACATGAGGGTGAGTAAAAACTGACCGAATTTTCATTTTTGGGTGAACTATCCCTTTAATATAAGAATTTGTCTAAATAAATGGTCAAATAAATAAAAACATGTAGAATAATATTTATATATTAATTGATGAATCAATTTGACCGCACTAATGCTGTTTGGATTTAAATAGGCAAATGCTCAAGACATTATGATTGGATCATTATTGCAGTGATTATTTTGTTGCACCACCTTTTAGAGGCAATCACTGCAAACAAGCGATTACTGTTGTTCTCAAGGAGACTTCTGCACCTGTCAACAGGTATTTTGGCCCACTCCTCATGAGCAAACTGCTCTCAGGTTTGATGGGTGCCTTTTCAAGACTGCATGTTTCAACTCTTTACATAGATGTTCGAATTTTACGAGGTGGCTAATTTGTAACAATTCGTACGACCTCACTCGTACGAATTAGTACGTTTTTGCTAAATCGTACATATTTTACGAATTGGCCAATTCGTACGAATTTGTACGAGTGAGGTCTTATGAATTAGTACGAATTAGCCACTTTTTAATCACTTGTACGAATTCGTACGAATTTGTCGTGAGATAGCATAGGGAAGGCCAATTCAGGACTGTCCTTTTTTGTTCTCAGCTATTCTTAAGTGCTTTTAGTTGTATGTTTTGGGTTGTCATCACGTTGGAGAACCCATGAGCTGCAAGTGAGACAGAGCTTTCTGACGCTCAGCAGTACATTTTTCACCAGAATGCCTTGATCGTGTTGAGACTTCATTGTGGCCTGCAAAGATTTCCTGTACAAAGATCCCCCGTGTCCGATGCAGCAAAGCAGCCCCAAAACATAACCAAGCCATGTTTCACAGTAGCTATAGTGTTCTTCATTGAAAGTTTCACTTCTCCAGCTGCGAACAGAGCTGATGTGCTTTGTCAAAAAGCTCTAGTTTTGTCTCATTTGTCCCGGGGACATTTTAGCAAATTCCAGTCTGGCTTTATGTTTTTTTTCTGTCAAAAGTGGAGTCCTCCTGGGTATTGTTCCACTTTTGCTCAAATAGCGTCGGATGGTGGTCACACACTGATGTACCCTTGGAGTTCAGCTTGTATCTCTTTGGAAGTTTTTCTTGGCTCTTTGTCTACCATTTGCAATATCCTTCTGTTTAACCCCTTAAAGGGTTAGTTCACCCAAAAATGAAATTTAAGTCATTAATTACTCACCCCCATGCTGTACCAACCCCGTAAGACCTTTGTTCGTCTTCGGAACACAAATGAAGATATTTTTGATTAAATTTGAGAGCTGTATAACTACCACATTGGCTCCTAAGGGACTGCCTCTTGACGGCCCAGAAAGTCAATGAAGAAAATGTTTAAATATCCCAAGTGACTACCGTGGCTCAACTATTATGTTTATCAAGCGACGCGAATACTGTGCGAAAAAACAAACAAAAATAACGAGTTTATTCGACTATTTCTTTTCTTCCTTGTAGGCCAGAAACGAGACTTACTTAGATTTCCACGACGCATGCGCGAGAATTGCGATCTGCTTACACCAGCTTACACTACTTCAGATCGCAATTCTCGCGCATGCGTCGTGGAAATCTATAAGGAAGTCTCGTTCTGGCCTACAAGGAAGAAAAGAAATAGTCGAATAAACTCGTTATTTTTGTTTGTTTTTTCGCACAAAAAGTATTCGCGCCGCTTGATAAACATATAGTTGAGCCACGGTAGTCACTTGGGATATTTAAACATTTTCTTCATTGACTTTTTGGGCCGTCAAGAGGCAGTCCCTTAGGCAGCCAATGTGGTAGTTATACAGCTCTCAAATTTAATCAAAAATATCTTCATTTGTGTTCCGAAGACGAACGAAGGTCTTACGGGGTTGGTACAGCATGGGGGTGAGTAATTAATGACTTAATTTTCATTTTTGGGTGAATTAATCGGAGGTCAATTTTCCTCTTGTGTCAAGGTAGGTTGGCTACAGTCCCATGGACTTCAAATTTCTTAATGATATTTGCAACTGTAGTCACAGGAACATCAAGCTGCTTGGAGATGGTCTCAGCTTTCACCTTTAACATGCTTGCCAATGATTTCCTGACACCTTTGCTTTCTTTGCACGGTCCATGTTCATTATTGTGCATTCAATCAACCCAAACAGCAGAGTGACTAAACTTTTCTCCATTTAAATAGGCTGAATTACTGATTCCAAGATCGAAGACATGTGTGATGTCAAAACAATTCATTTGAATCATCACTATTAACAAATCTACCAACTACCAACAAATATGTACAGGCCATTTTAGAATATCTCTGTAGAATAAACAAATTTGTCCACATCTTGAAATATATGCATGATTGTGGCAAAACAACCGTACTATTAAATCAATAGAAATAACAGGTGTGTGAGAAATGCCATTGTTTTTAGGCCTGTGTGCATCAGATTTGATTCTGAGTCATTTATTTATAACGGCTCTTATGTTAATCCTATAAACGCTGTCATATAATTTGAAAATCCCATCAGCACTAATGCAGCATTCTGAAGCTTAATGCATATATCCGGTCTCATTTAAATAAGAGCCAAAGCAGCTCTGTGACAAAACCGAATCAAAAGATCATCCAGCATTCCCTTAAAATTTATAATTTTATTACCTTTTTTTATACAGTAGTAGATTTTGTTACACGTTTAACAAATATAAAGCTATTGATTATATTAAAGCTATTTGCTTTATGATGGCTGTACCATTTAAAAAAAAAACCTTATATTTCACTAAAGCCTCAGTCTGTTGCTTTTCATCTGTCTTTCTCTGTTACAGACGGCGTGTCATCATGATATCCTTCAGTCACACATCTCTCTCTTCCTGTTCTCCCTCTCTCTTGCTCTCTCATATCAGATAGTGTTGGCCTCTCTCAGGGGAATGCAAGCTGGCAGTAGCATGTCCCATCTGTCAGACAGAGGATGAGGAGGAGTGAGGGTGTGTGCATGCTGGCGCGTGAATTAAGTATGTGTAGATGTGTGTATATATAAGAATGTATGGAGTTTGCATCATTTTATTAATTTATTTTTGGAATAGTACTCTGTGCAAATGTTCATGCAAGAAGTTATGAATTATGTCCGTATGCTATGGATGGGAAGACGGATTAAAAAGCGGATGAATGCATTCAATGGAAGAGAGAGGGAGGAAAAAAAGAACGAGTTCTAAATCATCACCATTCTCTGCAAAATTAAACTCTATTGTGGCATGCCTGAGATCTGAGAACACAAGTGTGTATGTTGTTCAGTGCTGCCCCCTGCTGTCAGTAATGTGTCAATGATACATCATACAGACAGCGGAAGGTGTGCTTTGTTCATAAAGAGGACAGGCTGTTCTGCAAAGCCGTTTCTCCTTTTCTGTAGACTCTCTTTTGAACATTGGAAGCAGAATCAATGTTCTTTTGCTAGCAATGCTTTTTGCACATTTTCCAGTTCAAAGAGAATACATATAAGAACCTGCAGACGTGCCTGAAAACATACAGTTGTGCCGAGAGTAGTGTGACCGAAGTTAAAAGAGACCCTATCATAGCATTTGAAATGTTCCTATTTTTGTTTTAGGAGTTCCCAAAAACAGTTTAACATGCATGCAAGGATAAAAAACACTTTATTTGTCTTCTAATATGCATTTATTTTTAACTGATTTGCTCACCGACTCCCAAATGATTCGTACAACGACTCATTTTTCCACACCACTTCTTTGCGTGATGCTAATCGGCGGTGATTGTTGGTGATTATTCAATAAGTATGATGTGCACGCCTTCCCTCCTCGCGCCCCACACTATAAAACCGTTCAAAACCGATAAAAGCAACAATTATTAATAATACTTACAGGTTGTGATTCGAAGGAGGACGCTGATCCATTTACACTGAGCCCTCCTTCAGGAACAACCGCTTGCGAATCCACATTTGAATTCTTTTTTGTTTTTGAACGATACTTAATTAAAATGATGAGAACACAATCGGGCTATACTGTTGTGGTATCGATGCAAATATGAACTCTAACCATCGATTCTTCACATGCTCGTCCCTGGTAAATGAAAACAAAGTGGCTGAACTATCTTTGCATTGTAGAACACAGCGTCTTCTCGACATGATGCTATGATTAAGTATTTGAATGTGTAGACTTCAAGTTTACACTTCCGTCTGCGCGCGCAGTCACTGGGCGTGGCCAATATGTCTCTATGTCACGATGTAACAGCTAATGACTCGTTTCAAAAACAATTCATTTCATAGACTCAGAGTCAACTCTCACTTTTGAAAGACAATAACTTTATATACGGTGCACTTTCAGATATAAATCTTTGCAGGATGTTTTCGTTCCCTTAGAGCTATATTCCACACCATATTAATAGTCATTTTCAAAAATCCATGATGGGGGGCTCTTTAAATTTATGTCATTAATGACTCACCCTCATGTCGTCCCAAGCCCATAAGACCTCCGTTCATCTTCGAAACACAGTTTAAGATATTGCATTTTTTAGAGTGTATGTCCGATATACTGTCCTTGTCCAGAAAGGAAATAAAGACATCATCAAAGAAGTCCATGTGACACCAGTCAGTTAGTTAGAATGTTTTGAAGCATCGAAAATACATTTTGGTCCAAAAATAACTACTTTAACAACTTTATTCAGCATTGTAATTCTCTTCCGGTTCTGTCGTCAAGCCGCGTTCAGTGACTCTGATGACGTAAGACGGTGTGGTGTCCGTGTATAAATCAGGTTCAAATAAATATGACTGGGCAAAAAAATGCAAGTCTTTCTCTGTGTCGAAATCCTTAGACATGTTTGTGAAGATTGTTTTGTTTACAGCGTGCGTCTCCCTCATACTGTAAACGAAGGCGCACTGATAACACGCCATCAGCGTCACTGAACCCGGCTCGACCACAGAACTGGAAGAGAATACAATGCTGAATAAACTCATAGTTTTTGTCATTTTTGGACCAAAATGTATTTTCGATGCTTCAAAGCTTTCTAACTGATGTCATACGGACTACTTTGTCTTTATTTCCTTTCTGGAGAAGGACAGTTTATCATATACACTCACTTAAAGGATTATTAGGAACACCATACTAATACTGTGTTTGACCCCCTTTTGCCTTTAGAACTGTCTTAATTTTACGTGGCATTTATTCAAGAAGGTGCCGAAAGCATTCTTTAGAAATGTTGGCCCATATTGATAGGATTAGCATCTTGCAGTTGATAAAGTTTTGTGGGATGCCAACACATTCTCATCCCAAGACGTCATCTAACTGGCGTTTTTGACCATACGTCAACATCCGACGTTTTAGGGCACCCTTTAATGTCAGTTAGATGACGCTATCCTAGGGCGTCATCCAACTGACGCTTTACCTTTAGTGTCAGTTAGATGACGCAGGGGTAAGGTTAGGGTTAGATTTAACTGACGTTAAAGGGTGCCCTAAAACGTCGGATGTTGACGTATGGTCAAAAGCGTCAGTTAGATGACGTCTTGGGATGAGAACGGGCTGGGAATGCACATCCAGGGCACGAAGCTCCCGTTCCACCACATCCCAATGATGCTCTATTGGGCTGAGATCTGGTGACTGTGAGGGCCACAGTAATTGAAATGATTCGAGCTTTGTGTCATGGTGCATTATCCTGCTGGAAGTAGCCATCAGAGGATGGGTACATGGTGGCCATAAAGGAATGGAATGGTCGGAAACAATGCTCAGGTAGGCTGTGGCATTTAAACGATGCCCAAATGGCACTAAGGGGCCTAAAGTGTGCCAAGAAAACATTCCCCACACCATTACACCACCACCACCACCAGCCTGCACAGTGGTAACAAGGCATGATGGATCCTTTGTTCTCATTCTGTTTACGCCAAATTCTGACTCTACCATCTGAATGTCTCAACAGAAATCGAGACTCAGACCAGGCAAAATTTTTCCAGTCTTCAACTGTCCAATTTTGGTGAGCTCTTGCAAATTGTAGCCTCTTTTTCCCATTTGTAGTGGAGATGAGTGGTACCTGGTGGGGTCTTCTGCTGTTGTAGCCCATCCGCCTCAAGGTTGTGCGTGTTGTAGCTTCACAAATGCTTTTCTGCATACCTCGGTTGTAACGAGTAGTTATTTCAGTCAGTTACTCTTCTATCAGCTTGAATCAGTCGGCCCATTCTCCTCTGACCTCTAGCATCAACAAGGCATTTTCACCCACAGGACTGCCGCATACTGGATGTTTTTCCCTTTTCACACCATTCTTTGTAAACCCTAGAAATGGTTGTGCATGAAAATCCCAGTAACTGAGCAGATTGTGAAATACTCAGACCGGCCCGGCTGGCACCAACAACCATGCCACGCTCAAAATTGCTTAAATCACCTTTCTTTATCATTCTGACATTCAGTTTGGAGTTCAGGATATTGTCTGACCAGGTCCACACCCCTAAATGCATTGAAGCAACTGCCATGTGATTGGTTAATTCGATAATTGCATTAATGAGAAATTGAACAGGTGTTCCTAATAATCCTTTAGGTGTGTATGCAGAGAATGTCTAATTGAAGAGAATTGGCACTGGCTGGTTACTTACGGTTTCTGGACTGGCTGCAGTAACACGTCTCTGTCCATGCGGGGGCACTCGCGGTCGAGTGCAGAATGAATGGGAGTCAATGGGGTTTCACCCCCAGAAATCCACTTTTCTCAGGATGTAATTTTAAAGTTGCATTCAAAGGGGAGGGGTAAGATAATACACTCAGCTGAAAATTGCATTGTTAAGTTCACTTATCTGTTCTAAAAATTCGCTCAAAACTGTGGTGACGTCACACAATAGCAGAATGCTAGCGTGTTCCGGCCAACAATGGCCTAACCTGTAAGAAATCAAAAGGACATAAGTACTCGTTCATTCGACTTTTGGCCTATAATCTATATTGAACTTGCGGAATCAAGAATAAAATCTATGTTGATTTAACAACAAGCAGGTAAAATAGGCACATTTAGCCGTTTAGCCCCATTCATTCGCCCACGATCACCTCCAGTGGAATTCTAATAGAACTGCAACCAAGGTGATGCACAATGGGACTAATAGGAAGTGCCAAGACGGGCTCTGGTGTACGTTTTCAATGGAGGGACAGAAAACTCTCGGACTAAATCTAAAATATCTTACAGTGTGTTCAGAAGATGAAGGTCTTACGGACTTGGGACGTCATGAGGGTGAGTCATTAATGACATCATTTTTAATTTTGGGGTGAACTATCCCTTTAAGGATATGGCATAAGAAACGGCTGTGACGAGTTACACTACTTTTTAAAAGTAACTTCCCCAACACTGTAACCAACCAACTTTTGAAATTTAACACAGGCTTTTAAAGTAAAACATGGTGTTAAAAGGCAAACGACTGCATTATTAAGTGTTGCATTGTTTATAGAGTGACTCAGCACTTCATGTTCCAAAGCAACAGAAATCGAAATATCAGAGAATCTTAGACGCATTTCATCTAAAATTCATGCCAGTTTTGAAGGGCTGTTTTTATTGTGATCGTTCTGAATTGTATGTCAGAAAACCCAATAAACCATCATTACTCCCAGCCCACGTATTGTTCAGAACATCTCTGCATGTCGTTCCTATCCATTTGTAATCTTCGCGGAGAGAGAATAAATGATTGCATTGCTTCCTGCCTCTAGCAAGACAGCAGGCTTTCTCTTTTAATGCTTTTGAATCTAGTCCACTTTGTATATAGGACTGTTAGAATCACACCTGAGTAATCTACAAGAAAGACCATAAAAGGGGGAAGCCACTCTCCCATGATGTCCATGTCTATTGATTTTCAGATAATGCAATTCATTCAACATGTTTACAGTGTATTTGCTGCATTGCAGCTGTCTGGCTCTATATGGTGCGAACAGAAAATCAACCATATAGACTTAATCTGATACTTGGCAATTTGGGAACGCTGCAGGATTTCAAAGCAATAATATTTTATGATCGATGCAAGGAATAATTAGATTCACACAGCGAAGGAAAGAAGCCTGAAAGCACTAGATTTGAATAATTGAAAAGCTACTATGGAATCAGTGTTTGTCTGACAAGGAAAATGGCTGGAGATGCAGTGGACTCTGAAAGAAGTGTTCTTTATAAAGTGATCAACGACTAGTATAGTTTGGAACAGTCAAAACATTGCACCACTGTTTCTGTCTGCCGGACAAGTCACTTCACAGATGATAGAGATGAGATTCATGGAAGGAAATGAAACCACAGAGGTGAAAATCCCTCCAGCAATACATAAGAAACTGTATGAGGTTGATGCACATCCGAGCAGGTCAGTTCCCCAGAGCAGCCAGACTGAATTTCGGAGCAGCTTGAAAGCGGCACACAGATTTGCTTGAATTAAGAAGTAAGTCTTGATATTTTAGAATAGCTGCATCGTTTGACAGCATGACTACAGCTTGTGAAATCTATGACTGTCTAATGACTCTCCCTTGTTTCTTATTTCAAGCGCTCTACCCACTGACCCACTTAAAGGATCGCATTTTAATAGAGCGATGATAAGATATTGATCACAGAGACACCCTGTGAACAGGCGAACAAGGCAGGCGTTGACAAAACTTGTCATTCTGGCGAACTAAATGGAGGGAAAATGTAAAGCGTTGTCAATGCGCCGATGGAAAAGCTCACATTGCGAGCGTAGCGATAGCTCCCATCAAACCATCACTGTACTCTTCACAAGATATCTGTGCTGTTATCTGATAATGACAAAGGATATCAGCCCATCAATCACAGGTAGGAGGCCTCCAGCAACTGTCATAGAGAAATACTCTCTGGGAAGGGAGGGAAAAACATTCTTGGGGACTGAGATGAGAGATGGAGGTGACACATGCATGATTACGCTCTGCTCTGTTCCAGTCCCCTCACGCAGCTACGGCCAGTCGGCCCTGCGAGGAGATGGAGACGTACTCGAATCGCAGGTGCACGGAGGTAGATGCTAATGAATCCCTTCCAGCATGATGTTAATTTAGATTAATGAGGGGAAAAGGCCTGGGAGCGAACTGTGTCCAACAATAGCAAAATCCTGTGAATCATGAGAACAACCATGTGTATAAAAGAAGAGGCTGAGGACGATAGTTTACACTGACTCTAAATAAGCTTCGAAAATTACAATGGAACATGTTGGAACAGGCTTTGAAGCAAAATGAAAACTCTGTCATTATCGACTCACCCTCATGCTGTTCCAAACCCGTATGCTGTTTGTCTTTTTCCTGTGGAATACACAGCATTTTTCTGGCTCTCAAGTCAAATATGATGCTTGAGCTTAACTTGAATGTGAGTAAATTACAGAATTAAAGTTTTTGGCCGAAAATGGCCATTAAGATAGCCTGGATGCCAGCCCGAACTCCGCCCACAACATTTTTTGGTCGGGAAGTTCGGTCTGGACTCGATCCATTGAGGAGTAATTATGATCGGTCAAAAAATGATCGGGCCAATCAAATTGCCAGGGACAAATTGCAAATGATCTGCAGGGACGTAATCATCACGTTATCAAAGAGCGCTTTTCAGAGATGACTGCAGCGGGAGAATTGAGATGTATAGATTCCGCTGTCGCGTCTTTTGTAAAATAAATCGACAGCGCATTCATTTTAATAGACAAACAGAAAACTGCAATCAAGGCAGTTGTCGATCGGAAAGATATTTTTGGCGTCCTTCCTACATGATTCGGGAAAAGTGTAACTTATCAGCTGGCTCTGACGGTCGTTAAGAAGATGGGACGTAATGAAAAGCCTGTGGTCGTTGTGGTTTCTCCTTTGTAAAGCAACACTAATTATTTAACTTCTAAAATAAATAAAGTTAGGCTACGTTCTGTATTTGAAAACTGCGTTATGCAAAGGAGTTGACTTACTGCGTTGCTCTGATTAGTTGTAGGACTATCCAATTGAGTGCAGAGGTTTTTTTTTTCCTGGTTCAGTTACGACACGCCTCAAAATCAAAGCCCAACGGAGGAGTTTCAGAATCATATTCTCTCTTGAATATGAGTATGATGAAGCCAGGCTACCATTAAGAGATTGTGTAATCTCCAAATAAGATAAATCTTATGGGAAAACAAATATCAAGTTAAATGAATGAAATATTTAAAAAAGAAAATTGTATGCAAACAAAAGTTTATTGTGAAAATACACAAAACTTTGACGTATGATAAAGTTGAATGCAGTGTTGTTATTGTTACCTAAAACTATTAAAATAGTTTTTGGTAATTAAAAATGGAAATAAAATATAAATATTTGATGAAAAACTTAAAAATTTAAATGAAAATACTTAATATGGCATTGGAAGTCTAAAATAACTAACTTAAATAAAACTGGAATAAAGCTATATAAATATTAAAAAAACTAATAAGAATGACAAAAGCACAAAACAAAATTAATAAAACTTAAACTAAAATGAAGTGTAAAAAATATAACTATAATATATTTAAAATGTTATTTAATATTATAAATAACACCAAACATTACTGAATGTTTATTGTTGTTCACACTGAAACAGAAGAAAGCTGAGATACATTTGACTGAAACTGTGAATGACGCCTGAAAGGCCTGATTAGATTTGAAAATCCAATTTTAGATTGGCCTCACAGAAATTGTATACGTGTATTTTATTATTATGATTTTTTTCGCACTGGCAGATGCTAAAATGGACTCTGAGGAAAATGACTTCTCACTGAAGGGGTGAGCTGAGGGAAAGGCTGTTGCTTTGAATATTAATTCTTTCATTTAGGTATTCTGGCACTAACTGGCACTCCCCTAAGTACTGTAATCAATATAATGAATTGAATATGGTTTGACAAAACACACACTGGAGTGGCGACTAGACATTTGATAGCAAAGCATCCTTGTTATAGCACCATTTGAAGGAATTTACTTTTATATAGTGCAACAGTTCTCTTCTGCTGTGTGGTCAGCAGTACTGACCACACAGTACACAAAATAACCTTTTCCTTGCACTTATGAAATAAAATAAATTTCAATGTTCCATAGATATGTACTGTAACATGCATAATGCAATAATCCTTTTCCCACTCCACACAGTTGATTTATGGAAACTAACCTGCCAATACAGGTCATTCAGACATGATCAATTATGATCAACCATGTCAATGTCAACCATGAGCATATTAAAATATGATGGCCCACATTTACATATAAACAGGCATATGGTATCCAGCAACCTGAGCCTCCCTCATCAGTGCAGTTACAAACATCAAAATCGACGTCCCATCTTGGCATTGACGCAATGGGAACGCCTTCAGCTTGAGTCACAAGCAGTGGTGGAATGTAACAAAGTACAAACACTTTGTTACTTTACTTAAGTACATTTTTCACGTATCTTTATTACTTAAGTTTATTACTTACTCCACTACATTTCTACAACTTCTATTACATTCTCATTACATTTTTTGATCAGTTTTCCCCCTGCCAAAACGTAATCTGACCGTCCGTTCGTTGCACGTTTGTCTCACCAGTGACGTTTGGTTGCCATAGATATATCAACCCGGTACACTAAATGCGTCTCGCACGCAGTGTGTTTATCGTGCAATTTATATGCGAAAATTTTGTTTTTTCGTGCATAGGAAACACACCGTGTATAATATACATTTAGTTAGGATTATGGCAAGCCAAGAGGTTCAGTCAGAGGTTTGGTGTAATTTGGTCAATTACACCAAATTAATCGCGTTTACTTCCAACTTTTTCAACCTTTATAATATTTTTCCAAAACCCTTGAGAAGGTACATCGACTTACAATAAGTTGAATGTCAGGTCTGCCATAGCCTGAGAGTGTCTGTGTCGCTTTTACTGGCAATATATAACTTCGGGGAGCGGGTAGGAACCCGAGCACAAAAAGAACTACAAAATTCGCCTGCTTTACGGCATACATCACTTACTCAAATTCTGACGTGAGAGCCGACTGTTTTTTTTTTTTTTCCTCTGTATGTTTTCATGGCTGAAGCAGCAAGTAAAACCCAAGTAGAACCATACTAATACTATTTATAAAACATTAATTCGTAATACTACACAAAAACGTAACTAAGTCCCCCAACTCTGGTCCGGTGCATCAATCTTCCCCCGCCTAAATGTGAAGTGCATCAGAAACAGAGCGCGGGCAATCAGTTTACTGTTGGCAATGTGTTGTGTAGCTTCGCCCCTCGCTGCATCCAGTGTAGACTGCATTGCTTTCTTTTGAGGGGGCATAAGACACTTAAGCATCCCTGTAGAGCTGGGGCGGGCAGCTCGCACCAGCTCGAGACGTGAAAGTATACTGATTACTGAGTTTGGTAGGGGCTACATTTGCAAGTAAATAATACATGATTAGATGGACAAAATAATCAGTCAGGATAACTATCCTATGTCTGCAGGCTGATAGTCATGTTTGTTATTTATTTTTCTGGTGAAAGTGTCTTACCTCAGGCTATAATTCAAATCGATTTTTTTTTTTTTTTTTTAATTTGTAGATCCACCTATGGTAGCTGGCTTGATATTATAATATTGACGAAATGGCTATTATCTAAACCACACAAACATTGAATTGAATTAGCATATCCATTATGTAAAACTGTAGCCAATAGGCAAAAGAGCTGGCTTGTAAACGTGAGCTACGGGATCTTTTGACGTTTGTAAAAAATAAAGCCCATGAAACTTTATTCAAATGGCATGCTGAAATATATGCCAACGTACCTGGGATGAAGACATTTCACACGCAACACTGGCTGTCTGCCCAAGATGTGAAAACTCTTTCCTTCTGCAGAGTTCGGGGGTATCGCTTGTCAACAAATGCAGGCGTGTATTCCCGAGTGTAACCATCAGATTTTACGACAGTAATAGAAGACAATACTGCTTCCCAAATTTAGGGGGACCCCGAGAGCAAAATTGCAAAAGTAACATTATGCTGCTTTAAGCATTTACCTACTTAAATCGAAACAGTGGCACTTTTTTTTTTTTTTTTGGCCAGGCAGTGTGCGGTGATGTTTTTCATACAGTGAATCATGGAATACACACCCTACGATCAGACTGGCATGCTCTTGCACACTGTGGCATTTTCTTCATAAGTTATTTATATGTAAAACCATTGCTGTCCCCAATCACAAGAACATGTAGTTTTAATAAAAGAAAAAAGTGACGATTTGAATAAACCAAATGTGGAAATAGACCTCAAGAAAAGAGGAAGGTTATTCCAGTCTTGAAATGCTCTCCTAAAACAACGTTGGTAACATAAAGTTGGACATTGGAGGTCTCCAAGTGAGTGTGTGAGCAATAAGGTATTAAGTGCTGTTTAATGCAGGGCAATTGGTCTACACATTTAAAGAAATCCAGAATCCAGTGGTAATCCCTTCAAGTCATACATAAAACAATAATGAGTTTTAAATGGACAGTACAGTTCTATGTCTGCAAATAAATAATTGGTATTACCAGTTTTTTTTTTCTTGAATTGAAAACAACTGATTGATCTGTGCAGAGTGTTAAGACATCCATATACTTTAATGATGTTATAAATGTGTATCTTAAAGATAAGGCTTAAAGTCAAACCAAAGGCCCAAGTATTTGAGGGCACGCCCCTTAGGGAGTATAAGTTTCACACCACAATAAATTGTGTGTCCAATCCCTCCTGATGCTCTTAGGAGATTATGTTGCTAGCCCCGCCACTTCTGTGTTTCGGGTATGCAATAGTCTCCAAGTTTATTTAATTTTTTTTTTTTACCTATCTCTGCTCAGCAGACGCCTCACTCATGGGCTGGGGCACTGTCATGGATGGTCAACCAGCCCAGGGTCACATCAACTCTGGGCTCTGACATTAGCAAGACAATTCTTCCCAGATCTCGGTGGCTATCATGTGTTGGTGCAGAAGGACAACACATCAGTAGTAGTAGCCTACATTATCACCAGGGTGGATTATCACCAAGTGTGCAAACTGTAAACTGAGGGCAGTTTACATCCCAAGACACCACAAAATGGGAACAGACATCCTGTCGAGGCAGGGGCTGAGGCCCGGGGATTAGCGACTCTACCTTCTTATGGCAGAATTCTGGCCAGGGTCTGTCAGGAGGGTTTGCAGATGATTCTGGTAGCCCCATTCTGGCCAGCCCGAGTATGTCAAGTCACATTTATTTATTTAGTGCTTTTTACAATACATATTGTTTCAAAGCAGCTTTACAGAGAAAACGGAAAAATAATGCAAAAAGGTTTGTTTCTAGAAGAAAATAGTAAGTTGAGTAATGTTTCATTTTGTTATAAAAAATGTTATTAATTTAGTTAATTTATATACATATAAAGCCGCTTCGGAGTAAACCGTGATGTAAACCGAGGTGGAGAAAGGTGACAGTGGCAAGGAACCAAAACTCCATCAGATGGCAAAATGGAGAAAACCTTGGGAAAACCTTGGGAGTTTTTTTTCTCCATTCTGAACCTGATGGAGTACCCCAGGCTCAGTCGGGGGGCCGGTTCTTCTCTGGCCAATGAACGACCAGTGTATGATTATGATTCAGACAGCATTATAGGTCAGAAGTCAAATTGGTTAGAAACAATCAGAATATTATCCAGTTCCATCTGGTTGAAGATCGGAGTCACGCCGGTATGGAGATGGGTTTGTTGAGTAATCACTGGGATAGTCTAGTTAACACAATCTCTGCTGACACTTCAGGGATGCGTTAAGGCAATGTTAGGAAGACTGTTCCAGACTGTTGTGGCGGGTAAACTCACTTCACCTACTGGCCACCGTGGCGGGTAAATAAAAATAGCATACTGTTTCACCCGGACGGCGGACAATTTTAGAGGAATTTTCAGAATTTTCTTCTGTCGAGGCTCAATGAGGGAAGAAAACGTGAGAGTCCCAAACGTGCTGTCCAAAGGGAGAGCTAGCTGCGAGCGTATGGTGTATTTTTAGGGCGGGGTAGCTCTCGTATAGCAAAGAGCTAGCCGCGCGAACATCTACCCGTACGCTTCTTCCGTCGAGGCTTGAGTGCGAGAGGTGGGAGCTAGCTGCGAGCACATGATGTTTTTTATTTATTTATTTATTACAAGGACAGTGCATATTAACATGACAAGTCAAAATATGCCAGAGTTAGCCAAAAGGCTAGTTTTCATCTGCAGTCCTGGGCCAGATGTACAATAGGCAACCTAAAAATACAATATACATACAACAATTTTAATTAAAACATAACAAACCAAAAACAACTACAAAAAGAACCCCCCCCCAAAAAAAAAAAAAAAAAAAAAATGTAAATATGAAAGAACAGGCATACCGTAAAACCGCGTGAAACTGCGGTCTTCCGATCTTTTACTATCGTGTCAATTGATTTTGATTAATATGCGCGAGGGAGAGAGAGCAAGACAGCGCTCGTGTTAAAAGACGTGAGAGTGCTCGCACGCGGCCGGGGCTATTTCTCCCTCTCTTGCTCTTGCTCTGCTCGGCTCGTTTGCGCCCTGTCAAGCGCACCAGTCATTCTATTCAACATCACTCACCGATCAAAAAAGGCTTTGGCGGTGCCAAAAAGCGGACGATCTGACGGGTTTTAGAAGATTAAATACAACCAGAAACTAAAAAAGCCTTTATTTACCCAAACCTGTCACTACACCAGGAGTGCAAAAGAAACAGGCGTCTATTTAGGACTTGGCTATTATTTTATTATTTATAAGTTTTACAGTACTCTCGCAGAGAGAGCAACCGCCAGTGCATAGAGTGCAGTTTAGCATTGGTTCAGTTTTTTTGTTTAATCTGCCCTACTAATTTAACGAAATGTATATCAGTTCATGGTTTGTGTGAGAGAGAAAGAGATAATGTCAGTATTTCATTGAGACTTGAGATTAAATAAACTGGTTAATATTGTAGATCTTGTAGTATTAATTTTCACATGTAGAAAGTGGCTGGTAGACAAAAAAAGTTAATTTCCATCCCTGGTATAGGCGCTAAATTCGAAAAGGATCTATGGCCAGCAGTCGATTTTAATATTGTATTATCAACTGGCCAGAGTTTTAAGATCGCATTGCAATAGACGTGAAGGAAATATATGCGTTAAGAGCTCACTCAAGTACTGGGGAGCTAAACCATTTAGTACTGTCTAAGTAATCAGAAATATTTTAAAATGTATAACAATGTTTAATAGGGAGCCAATGCAGTGTTTACAGAACCGGGCTACTATGGTCATACTTGCTCGTTCTAGTAAGAACTTTGGTGCATTTTTAGACCAGCTGTACTGTAGTTTGTTTTTTATGCATGCAGGGCAACCACCCATAATAGCGTTACAATAAAAAGCCTTGAGGTCATGAACGAAGGAACTAACTGTTCTGCATTTTACATTGAAAGCATATGTCGTAATTTAGATATATTTTTACAATGGAAGAATGTGGTTTTACAGATGCTAAAAACATGGCTTTCAAATGAAAGATTGGTATAAAAGAGCACACCCAGGTTCCTAACTGACGAAAAAGACTTGACAGAGCATCAAAGTATGATTATGACAATGAGTGGGTCCTGACACGTGTTGTCAAACTCCAATAGATTTCAGAATATCTCTAAATGCCAATCCCAATGCGTCTTTTTCGTTATCTATATTAATGTATGTATATTATATTAAATGTATATTAAAATAACCAATTAGGACTTTATCTGCAGCCAGTACCAACTAACTCTAAAGTCCATATGGTGCCCTGGAGGCCTGTAAACAGTAGCCACCACAACTGTCAAGTGCGATTTATCATTTACACTAGATAGTGTTACATTAAGCACCAACACTTCAAAAGAATTATATTTGAAACTAGACTTCTCAGTAATTCTAAAGATAGACTATAGACTGTATTACTATAGAATACAGCAACACCACCCCCTTTTCCTTTCAGATGTGGCTCGTTTTTATAACAGTAATCATTGGGGGTGGACTCATTAAAACTAATGTAATCGTCTGCTTTTAGCCAGGATTCTGTCAGACAAAACATGTCTAGGTTATAATCTGTAATCATATCATTAACAAGTGCTTTAATTTGAAGTAAGGGATTGAATATTCATCAACTCAAGCTTTATCATTTGTTCATCTGTAGTATATCTTTTTCTTATTTTACCCTTAAATTTGAAGTGTTGGTGTCATAGTTTAATACTGTATGTTTGCTTTGCACTGTATGACTTAACAATATTTTGTTTGTCTTGTACTTCTGTGCCATTAAGACAGCTAGCAGATGGTCGGTTTAGCCAGTATTAGCTTCCTGACCTAAGCCCCAATTCACCTTTGGCTAACCACGCCCTAGAATGTAGATTGACCAATCACAGCGCAGCCAAGAACGAACTCCCACAGAGGTGTGACACTTTTTCACAGCGCTCATTGACTTTCAACACAGACGTCTCATATTTTTGGTCTCGGCAGGCTATTACCGTCGTAGTTTTATCCAAAATATGGTTAAACGTTGTGCCTCTGGCATTTGTAACACAGATACGCATTTCCCAGAGAGGTTGGAGGGGGGTGTCTGTTTTTTCCCTTCCCAAAACCAAAGTAAAATCCTGACAAGTGTCGTCTTTGTATTAAACTGTATGGACGTCCTCAGTCAGCTAAACCCCTCAAAGATCAACAAGCACATCATTTTCTACTTCTAACCTTACTGTGAGTGTGAAGTTATACTACTGTAGTTAGACCGTTTTATAATGTTCTAGGTTATGATTTCGGTTCTCATACAGGTTGTTGATACGCTAGCACACGCTGCTAATAAATACAACGTTATACTTGTGTAGCCCGTTTGCTTTGTAATAACGAGTATAGAAGTGAATAGAGAACATTACCCAGCTTTGCATGAACAGTGTTGCATCTCGATTAGTAGGAAGTGCGGTGGTTCATTTTTTGACTGTGACCGGGAACGTTATGCTTTTGCCTCTATTTTGGATCCCTTGTTGTTTCTTGCGTTTCACCTGTATGTCTTGAATATAGCCTTCGAACGCATATGCAGCCCCTTTTGCCTACTTTTATCGGACACTTAATTTGCTGCTTTATAAAATTTTGATAACATCCAGCAGGAAGAGCTGTTACAGCATAAGCCATGCAGAGCGCAGATTAAGTTTGACGGATGTAGCAACAGTAACTAAGGGGGGCGGGGCTTAGACAAAGGTGAATTCATGTTTGAGATCTAAGACTGTGTGTCATATTACTAGAGAAAAGAGCAGCACCACCCCAGAAGGGATGAATACCTTTTCAACAGGTCAGGTCTGCCCCAAAAGCTTTTCCGGTTGTCTATGAACCCTATGTTATTTTGCGGACATCACTTAGACAGCCAACCAGTGAGTGAGGACAATCTACTAAGTATCTCATCCCTCCGGCGAACGGGTCAGGAAGGAGGCCAGAGCAAAGTACAGTGCCTGACCTCGTACCTGCGAGTTCACACACCTCTTTAACATTAATTTTAGTCTAGCCTGACTTCGTCATACTCCTATTCAAGAGAGAATATGAGTCTGAAACTCCTCCGTTGGGCTTTGATTATGAGGCGTGTCGTAACCGAACCAGGAAAAAAAAAAACCTCTGCACTCAATTGGATAGTTGGTAGACCTACAACCGACTCAGAGCAACGCAGTAATTCAACTCCTTTGCATAGCTCAGTTTTCAAATACAGAACGTAGCCTAACATTATTTATTTTAGAAGTTAAATAACGAGTGTTGCTTCTTTTACTTACTTGTCCATGAGTGCCACCAAAGGAGAAACCACAACGACCACAGGCTTTTCTTTACGTCCCATCTTCTTAACGACAGTCAGAGCCAGCTGATAAGTTACACTTTTCTCAAATCATGTAGGATGGATCTTTCCGATCGACAAATGCCTTGATTGCAGTTCTCTGTTTGTCTATTAAAATGAATGCGCTGTCTATTTATTTGACAAAAGACGCGACGGCGGAATCTATACATCTCAATTCTCCAGCTGCAGACATCATCTTTGACAAGCGCTCTTTGATAACGTGATGATTACGTCCCTGCAGATCATCTGTCCATCATCGTGTAAAGCCCGCCCTGGCAATTTGATTGGCCCGATCATTTTTTGACTGATCATTATTACTCCTCAATGGATCGAGTCCAGACCGAACTTCCCGACCAAAAAATGTTGTGGGTGGAATTCGGGCTTGCATCCAGGCTAATTTTAGTCATCTCCGACTGGCTAAGTCGTACATAATTAGTGCCAACGTGAATAATAATCTTAGAGAATTTAAGATTAGCATTAGCCAGCACTTTTAAATTTGCTTTAATGTCAGGCACTCTGGCTCCCGGCAAACATGTGACAATGGTAGCTGGTGTCTCTATTTTCACGTTCCGTATAATAGATTCACCAATAACTAGGGCACATTCAGCAGAATTCACAGTGGGTGTTTCACTGGTTTAATGTTGTATTTGAAACTGAAGAGCGGTGTTTTGTCCCGCGACTACAGCATCTCGCGGTCACCCAGTTGCCCCACTCCACTGGAGTAGAGTTCACTAAGCTAGTCACATTCAAAGCAGTATCTAAAGCCCTTGCTTTCATATTATCCTCGATTAAAGTTTGGATGCGTGTCTCTAGTTCAGAAATCTTCTCCGTCAGCCGGACAATCCTTCCTTGAGTCCTTCCTTCCTGTACTACAGTGCTTGTGCAATTTTTTCACAACCTGTATGCAGGCATCCACTCAAATGGCAGATTCCCATTGCATCAACACTATGACCAGCGTTGATGTTCCTTCAAAAGCGAACGTCTCTGGGTTATACAGTATAACCCTGTTCCCTGAGAATGGGAAAGAGACGCTGTGTCACGGTCACTTAAGACTTTCCTCATGAACTTAATTGAGATCTCTTCTAATAGAAAGCAGTGCACTGCAGACTGCATTATAAAGATGAGCTCTGCTCTAAGTAAAGAAAGAGAGATAGAGAAAACAGAGGGAAAGTGGCAGATTAAGCTGCATTCCCTGGGGGAACAGGTCTGGGTCTTCAGCTCGATGGGCTAATCATGAAGCCCATCAGGCTATTACAGCATACAGTAACAGGTTCAAGACCTTCGAGACTGCCTCTGATGCATAAAGCTGTGAGTGCCTTTGACAAATATGGCTGCCTGGCTCCGTGTTGATTTTCTAAGACAAATTATCAGGGCAAATCACTCTCTGCGGTGGCGAATTTCATTACACCAGAGCACTTGATTGCTCTTTTTCCGTGCTCATTGAATGTGATCATTGGTAATTAGCACTGGGGTGGTGATAAGTCAGAGCATTTCTGGGAATATGTTTGGACGTGCAAAAGACCGAAAAAAAAATGTGTCTTTGCTCAACTGAATCTCTAATTCGAAACAACTTTGGAAAATCCATCACACGTGCAAAACAAGTATCTAATGTTCTGCATGATTTTAAAAAATCAATTAAAGATGCATTTGCACTGTTACTTAAAACGTTTCACAATATGTGTAGAACGGTTCCCTAAACTGAAAGATATAAAAAGTAAAAATGTAAAACACCTGTTTAAACAAAAATCCTAAAATTGTCTTCATATTAACATTACATTGGGCCGTATTTTTTTTTTCCAAACTTTTCTTAGAGTTCAGGACTGTCAATGCCTGCAATTAAGCACTGTTATTTTTTTAGTAGTTAACATTTATTTAATTATAGCTTATTGTTTTCTTCTGTGATTTCTCATTCTCACACACACACACACCTAGCGGTGCACTCATTTATTGGCAAATGATGGAGAAAAAAACCCTCTTTATGGGTGATCTATTTATAAATCAAATATTTAACAAAAGTAAAAGTAATTTACGCTCGTGGTATGGTGATTTAATTATGAAAGCTTAACAAGTGAAATACCCAAGAGTGAAATGCTGTCATTATAGCAATGCAAACAGTGGAGGATTGCAGATAAGTGCCATTTTACTCAATGGAGGATGCGGGAAGTGTTTAAAACAGAAGAAGAAACCTGTTTTAAAACTCAATTAAAAGTTTAATCTCCGATATGAACAAGACACGCTTGCCAACTGCTGCCTTAATATCCAAATCAAATCCACTTTTGGGGATTCTGTCTGAAACTGCAGTCCCAAGGTTCATAAATAATAGACTCGCTATAAACAAAATAATATGCACAAGATTCGTGGAAAGCCCTAAAGCCCCCAGCTGTTTGTATTTGTGTAAATCAGTAACCTTAAAAAGAAATTTCAGCGTTTTCTAATAAATTTTACAAAACTAATAAATAAGGCTGTAACTCAAATCACATAATTCCTGTTTGAGCATGTCAAATAACAAAGCTTAATTGCGAGGTACAGTTGATCTGAAAGAACGTCAATACATAATTGAGAATGCTACACTTTTCTATGTATTAACATGAACCTTTTAGGCATCAGCATTTTTTTTTCTCAGCATACGTCCTCCACTTCTTTGCCTTAAAGGAACAATTTGGGATTCAATCCCCAAAACTCAAACAGAAACGGTACTCTCGTTCCTTGCTTTAAGGTAAGACTGCTGATAAGATGGTTCTCCACTATAATCATGGAAAGACGCTTATTTTGCTGTTGGCTTGAAGTAATGACTTAAAGCTTCAGATATGAACAAGCCATAGATACATAGATGGACGCATTCAATAGCCAGTGCAGCAGAAAATAAGAGAAGAACCATTTATGCCATTGCTATTTCAATGAGTATAAAAATTACGTATGAATGATTTATAATGACCTCAGAGACCTGCTTACTGGATTGCATAGCTAAAATATTCACTTGCCTCTGGTACAAGCCAAACTAATACAGCAGAGATGTTAGTGTTAGTTTTACATCAAAATTGCATGGAAGTAGTGTGCAATTTTTACACTATTCACTCTAGTTTTACACAATTCCTGCATAATACCTTTTCATGGTGCTGCACTAGGGACTTTATCTCAGAACTGTTTACTGGGCTGACTGTACCAGTGTTTGCTGATTTATGTGTCCAGGTTGTGATGAGGGATTGGGCTCAGTCTCTCCAATGTAAAAAAAAAAATATATTTTCAATGTTCATCATACCACTACTGCCAACAGAGGTCACTGCCCTGTCCTCCAATTCCTTGCTAGACCATACAAAATGGGACGTGAGTCCTGTGCTTTTAAATTAATTAGTGCTATTATATATATATATATATATATATATATATATATTAAGGAAACTGAATGTGGCTGAGTATTACTGGACAAATAAAGGCAGGTGGATATATAATCGTGTTCAGTTTTTCAGATGTGATCCTCTTTTCAATCACACTTTTGCACACTCATCTGTCACAAGAATATTACTCACACGCTCACATACTGTACATGCACAGCAGGGTTGGTTTGCATGGTTTGAATTAGATTTTAAATTTTAAAATCATAAAGAAGATTCAAGAACACAAGCTGAATTTAAGGAAGTAGAATAAAAATGAAATGAATGGATACAATTGGAGTAATATAAAATTCATATAATTAATAATTTAACTAGAAAGTTCATTACATCACTGTGGTAACATTCAAGACCCAGTTAAAAACATGTTTTTAACGTGCATTAGGATAATGTGATTATATGTGGCTGTAATATGGGTGTTTAATGTATTGTATGTACAATGTAAACCTTGAGCCTCTGGAAAGGTGCTATATAAATAAAACTTAATCTTCTTCTTCTTTATTATGAACATTGGCTTATTTAAAGGTTCTTTTTTAAAAAAACAAAATGGCAGTTTTATGGTGTATGTCTAACATATAAACTCACAGTTATAGACTGAACTATTTAGACCTATGCAGACAGACAGACAGACAAATTAAATTTAAATATAGGCTAATGTCAAATCAGTTTTAATTTTTTATAGTTGTACTGCATTTAAATGGTTAGGTTGACCGTTATTATAACTAGGCTAATTAAACAGGTTTTCTTTAACATCTTTATGTTTTATATAAGGTAGGGCATACTTTTAAATTAAAACATATGAAACAACTGAAATTTGTATTTAATTTCTATAGTATATAGTTCATCACGAAAATTAACTTTTAATTTTATTGACTAATTCCAATTCAATACATTTCTTGCTGTCAATTCAATTTCCTGTGGGGCGTGGTCAAATTCAATTAAATTTTGCAAACACTTACTCAATCACCCACAACATCTCCATCCACTCAAACACTGTCTGTATTTCTCGGTATTTCTCAGTCCGTCCAAACACACAGCAGAAGTGATTACCTTCGGATAGGATAGGACAGCAGAATACTGAGCACTCACGTTCTCTGCAGCATTCAACACCCTGACGTCCAGCAGAGGACAACAAAATGACCGGCTCGGGGGGAGGAGTAGCCTACGATAAAACAGACAAAAAAACCTCAAGAGTTTGAATTGAAACGCTCTCATAACTCACCTTTTCACCTTGCGCCAGTTAAACCCAATTGGGATTGATAAAAAATTAACTATTTGTAAAAAAAATGACTTTGCGATTTAGTGTTCTGTGTAACACAATGGCAGAAAATCCGTTATAAAGGGAAGATTAGAGAATAATTTAGTCTTGATTAATATCGAGCATTTTGATATCTCTGTTGCCTCTCCTTTTAGGCGGCTATAGGCGCTAGTTGCGTCTCTGGGGTCTTTAAGGGGGGAATAAGCGGAACGTTCCAAGTTGGGGCTAAAGGACGGGAGGAGGCGTGAGAAAGCCTACTATAATAAGCATGTTGATTACATAGTGATACGCCACCGGTGCGTGCCGTGAACCTCCGCTTTTAAAACAGTCCTGCATCCTTCCACAACGGCAAGTTTAGCATTCAACACGTGTCGCGTGAGTGATGAAGAGAGAGAGAGAGGTTGCTAGGTGACGGGGCGTATATACTGAATTTTAACAAAATAACTGGAGAGAGAGACTGAGTGAGTGAGTGAGAAAGATACGGGAGGGGGGAGGTAAGGAGGGTGGGAGAGAGCTAGTCAGCAACATGTAGGCAGGCTGAGTAAAGAGAGGTCGAGACTGTGTGTACGTACAATTTCTTTTTCTTTTTTTTCCGTTTTACCTCAGAGAAACATACCGGGTTGGAACGTCGTGAAAATGGGCAGCTCTGGAATGGATATACAAGTGACGAAGTGCCGCAGGGAGAACAGAGTGTCTGGATCCTGAAAAAAAAAAAAAAAAACAGTGAGTATGCTGTTTTTCTTTCTTGTGTGGTGTTTGGTGAAGTCCTTAACGGATTTTTGCCCTTCAAATCGGCAAAAGATGACAAGCACGAGACACGCTTATGCGGCAGCGCCTGAACGCTCCTGCATCTCGCGCGCATATCCACTTGATGGATAGGAGACAACCGGCCGGTGCGCGAGGGGTTTGACCCCTCTGTCATTGATGCGCGTGCACATAACGCAAGGTCTCTCTCTCTCTTCTAAACCGACTATCAACCAGACACCCTAAACCCATGTAGGATAGTAGTGACTTTTACCCTATGTGCTCGCGAATAGGGTCTCAACTTTACCTCACTAACAAGGGTAGAGCCTAGTATGCTTCCTTAGGGAGAGCAGCAGGAGAGCACGTATGTAAAGCCATTCCGTATTACACTACAGTGTTGTGTGTGACAAGTGGTCGCGCGAATTTCATTGACAGACTCATGTAAAATAGTGTTATATTTTTCCTGTTATTGTTTTTTTTACCTTACATGTAAACCGGCGTTTTAATGCAGACATTCGTTTCTCCTTGTGTGTGTGTGTGTGTGTGTGTTTAGTTCGATCAAACGATAAATCAGTTTTCGTCATATTGTGTGTAGCCGCAAGTGCACAAATATGCCTACATTTCAAGGATTTAACATGGTTTTCCTCATATAATACACACAAATTATGTAATTTCTGTTACTCAGAATAATATAGCTAGTTTGTTTTTAGAAGTGTGGCATATAAAAAAAAATCAAATACATTTATTAGGTCTGAAATATCAGAGCCAGTGTGCTTAGTTCAGTAATTGAGGTGCCTTCTTTCTTAGCTCAGATTGCCTCCTTTTGTGTGCCACTTGTTACTGGGCAATCAAGATCCACGGATCTCCGGCTATTAGGAGGAATAAGCTGATTTTTTTTTTATTGTTCCTTGGGCTTTAACATTGCTGCAAATGTCAGAATGCTTTGAATGCTGTGAATTGCATATTTGAGTTGTAGATTCAATTAATTTTAATGTGGCTGCCGTTCTACTTGTTTTCTTATCGTGTCGGCCAGCTCTCAATGCCAAGGTATTATGGGTAGGCTGCTCAGTGTATTTGACAGCTCTTCACTAAGCCTTCAGCCATCTCCTAGCTAAATGTTCAAGTTGTGCAGGTGACCTGCCTGAGACATTGGAGTTAGTTTGACAGTCCTAAGATTTCCTATGGGAAGCCAGGTTTTTGCTGGAGCCACCTAAAGGCTCATCTGACAGGTCTGAAGGTGGCAGAAAGGTACACAGTTTGGGCTGTCTCAGAGATTGCAGCTGCTTCAAAGTCCTCCCCGGGTTACAGTTGTTGACTCCAAGAACCACCCACCATATAAACACACACATACACAAATAAATAAATAAAAAAACAACCTCACTTGCTTCAGTTGAAGCAGCACAGCTTGAGAGGGCATTTTGGGATGACTGCCCAACAGGAAGCCGGCCTAGAGGTCTTGAAAAGGCACATCCCAGGGAGAAAGCGAGAGAGAAGCCAAATTGCGTCCTGTTTCCCCTCGCCTTTTCAAGCCCCCTCCCTACGGGTTTCAGTGTTTGCCAGACCCCAGCTGTTCTGAGGAGCCACCTCCTACGTCCAACCATGTCATGTCTATGCATCAGAGCTGTGTTACATCACCCCATGTACAAGACTGAGACTGAATCACAAGACTTCAAAGAAGTTCAAATTTTACTACATTATCCAATGTCGTAGAATGATTGCCCTATTGTGTGCGGTTGGGCGATATCCAAATATGAAGTAGGCTACAGTCTGTAGTGTACTGAATGGGGATAACATATTTTTACATATTAGAAAAATAAATGAATTCAAATGAATTCATTTGTGTGGTGATTTGATTGTGTGATGAAGTGCTGTGCTGGATTAGCCTAGGGTGTGGATACTCTTTTCAAGGCCTTTAGACAGAACGCACCTGTATTTGCCTCCAGTCGATAGTATTTTAATATCGGATTCGGTCACGCAATAGATTTTAATACCTGAAAACCCTCCAGAAGGACTTTCTTTGCCCTTTAAACTTAATTAAATGTCAAAAAAAGAGATATAGTTAAGCAATTAGTCTCTCTATAGTCCAAATCGTATCTCAACAGGTGTCCAAAAATGGGCTCCTATAAAACGACAGACACTGAATATTTCGATATTAACTTTTTAATCAGTGGGATGAGACAGGCAAACGACTGTTATAACCAGAGCCGTTAAAGGCTCATCAAACCCTTTTACCATGGTACAGTTTAAATAACCCCTTCTGTTCTGTCTGAAGCTCATAGGGATGGAGCTGAATCTAAATGAAGAAGATTGTAGCAGCCGACGTTACTTTCCCATGGTACCATAGGATTTGTCAACATCACTATGCGAAGTGAGACTTAAATCTTGACAGTGTAGCTTCTCTGAGAACTAGAGTGCTAATGATTTTCAGCAGCTCCGCATCCCGCTTTTCCTGTTCTTCTCCTTGATGGTTCGTATTTGTTGATGTTGTCTTCTCACTGCTCGGCAGTGAGATCACTGGGAGGAACAACTCTGACACTGGCTGTATCTAGAAATAGCAGGCATTTTACTTTTTAAAAAACTCTGCGTATGCTAGCGGGAAAGACGCTGAAGCAGCAAAACTGCTAACTTTGAAGCACATAAAGACATATGCTTTGTGCGAGAGACATTTATTTATGTCTGTGATCTATTTTTACCTAGGTATTGATGTCTAGGGCCCGGCCCATTGTGAAATTGAGGAGATTTGTCTTTCTTTCATACGATTTCAGCATTATGAAGCCCCAAGGAAAGCGGTCATTGACCATTTGCGGCTAATGAGAATAAATGTAGTTAAGTCAGTGATATTCTGTTCAGTGTGATGAACCAAACTCCTTTGGGAGCCCTAATTTTGCACGTTTAGCGTTTAAATAATGGAAGCCACTGTTTCGATGACAATTCACCTTCTCTTTTATTTCTACCTTTGTTTATAAATTCCTGTCCCCGGACAATTTTAGTGCTGCTCAAACTCCCAGGATACTCTCAGAAAACAATAGATTCGTCTCTCGATCCAACTTCATGTCAAAACAGGGTTTCGGCTCTTCCGCAAGGTCGACCTCAAAGGCATGTGACAGGAAGTCAATGATGCAACGAAGCCACAATTCCAAATAGCTTAAGCCTTCCATCATTTTTACGCTACACTCTCAGTGACAATCTTCTGATTGCCGCAGAAAGTGCATATATCACCATGTTGAATAACATTTAATCAAACCCATTATTATTATTGTACTGAAAATAGGAAATTAAACATTTTATGAGGAAATGAGCATATGATCTAACCTCTTTGTTCAATTTGTCATCTACTATTTCAGCTTTCCTTCTAGCTGTTCGATCTCCTCCTTTTGCTTTATTTGGCTGTGAAAACACTCAGACCCCCTGCTTATGCTGTGACAGAGTGACATGATATTTAAACACAATCTCTCCCAATGCGCAACAGACATTTTCTGTCTAATGGTCCTGCACTAGGCTGCCTGGCAGCCAGCATCGTTCCACATGCTCTCTCCCGCCGGTCTTTTCTCCGCCCCCTGAAGAATCTCACCCGAACCCAGATGCGCTCTGATCACTGTGAATTAATAACTCCACACTTTCTTTTCTACCAGCAGAGACTCCCCATATGTGTTTATTCATCTGATTTTCAGTTCGATTGCAGCAAGCGCACTACCCTCATGTGCTGGCTTAGTATGAACTTGATGCTCGTTGAGATTTGTCCTTAATTTGTACCCTTTTGGTCAAGCTGTAACCCCCCCCCCCCCCCCCCGTTCTCGAGTGATATGTGGTCGAATGATGTCTTTGTCTTTCGACTGCTTGATTGCTCATCTAAATAAGTACCTTAGTGAAAAGGGAACAAGGGTGAACCGCTATTTCGCACTCTGTTAACATGGGGGCTTGAAATCAGCCGTAAATTACCCTTGCTTATCGGGCAGGCGTGAATGTTTTTCTTTTTTTTTTCTGTCTCTCTCTCTCTCTTTCTCTCTCTCTCTCTCTCTCAGGCCATTGATTGTAAATTCTTCTTTGTTCCAATGTAAACCGACATTTTATCTGTGCACTTGAAGTCTTAGCTGTGGAGTCCAGAGCCTCTGAAAGTTAAGCTAGCCAAGCTCATCCTGGGTTCGATTTAATCTGACATGATGTCTTGTGGGTGCGGGCGGATGGCAGGGTGGAGTTTGCAGGGATTCCCTCCTTCTCTTTCCCCTGAGTGAGACAGACAGAAACCGGCTCCCCGCGAGCTTCCGAAATTAAATCTCAGGGGTCTCCACAGATGGGATTTTCAATGCAGGGCAATATGGCTTGCTGCTGCCACTGTCACTTTTACTCTTTGGTGCTCCACTCTCTCCTCCCTCTCCTTGGATATAATTCAAATTAAGCTCCTCACCTTTGCAAGTTTTTTTTTTGTCTGAGTTTTTCAGCCTTTTCTTTATTTTGTATCTCATGTAGGAGTTATTAATTAACCATAGTTTTATGGCAAGAGGCATCTTTGTTTTGGATGGTGCTGTTTTCTTTCACCAGTTGATAAATATGTTGTTTGATATACATCCAAAGAAAGGCTTCAAAAGGACATTTTTCTTGCATGACGGTGCGGGTATTTTCCCACTGGTTAATCGACGTGTGACAACCAGTGGTAGAAAGAGTACTAAAAAAGTGTACTCAAGTAAAAGTATTGCTTAAGTAATAATTTATTTGAGTACAATTAGAAGTACTAAATAATAATTTGACTCAAGAGTAAATAAGTAGTTTGCTTAAAAACTACTCAAGTTACAAAGTACCTATTACATAGTATTATTTTTCTATTTTTACCCTAAATGAGGTTATGACCGCAATATGGAGCGTTAAACAATTTCGTACAAAATTTGCTTCATACATTTAGTTTTTCACACTTTACCATTAAACTCAACTGTGCACATGCAATAACTGCGTCCTTCTTTGAGCTGAGTTTTCTATTTACTTCAACTGTTAACTGTATGTTAGTATGGGGAAGCTTGTTGACGCTCTGACGCTCGGACAGCATTTTTATAACCGTTTGGTAACATTTGGGTGAAAAAAAAGAATAATTAGCTATTATTATTATTTGCATCTAGTGCAATTGGTCAAATCGGTGTTACCGTGAGGAAATTAATTGCAATTTCCGCTTAAAATGGGGGTTCGTAAATATTTCCAATGCCTTGTTCTTTTGTAACTGGTCCCTATATTCAAACATTGGCATATAAATGATAGGAAACCCAGCAACGGCGATAATTAGCATTTCTTCCATTTTCTCGGAAGTAATGTTTTGGGACAAACGTTCACATCGCATGTTCCTCCAGAATCATCCAACGCGAAGGACGTTTATATTCCAATTGGTTGCTGGCGTTTTACCGCTGCTTGCCTCTGAAACGCGTCATAGCTCGTTACCATAAAGCTCATAAAGCTACTTCAACTTTCTGATTGATGCTCTCGTTGCTCAAAACGCGATGCTGATGGATTTCACGCTCCTTGCAGCAGAGAGAAGCGAGCTTCCATTGAAGATGAATGACTTCCGGTAACTTTGGAAGCTCAAGTCGGCGGCGTGTGGACGTACAGTTAGTGCTCTGGTAATATAGGCTATGACCCATTTCATGAGCTGCCATAATCAAAATTTTAAATCAGAGTATGAGAATAGCTCACTTACATTAACCAAAATATTCAAACGTTAGCAATACTGATTCAAAACGTGTGCGCCAGTGATTGAATGTCAAAGCGCATTTTTAACAGCCAAATGCCAGCTCGCCCTGTTTCTCCTTCGGCACCCTCGTTAAAGTAGGCTACTTGGTACTTTTGGTGGGAAAATAAATCTAGCAAAGTTGAATTATTTTTAATAAAATAATAATGTAATAACGGGCTGGACGGTGGAGTTTTTCCCTATGAATGCCTGTGTGGCCGTGCACATTTTACTTTCACGTAAAGATTTCTATATTCTTAATGAAAAACGTAACAACAAAACAGTACAGTGACAAACTTAAAACATAACTTTTATTAACAAATCGAATAAGACTGCAGCCTCATGTAAATGAGTGTTACTTCCACAATCTTGAAACCAAATCTTCTGCCATCATCAGCTCACCTCACCCCCGTCACATGATAAATGAAGTCTGACTCCTTTTGCTGATCTGTGCTGCGACTCTTGGTTCGCTCACACTGTATTAAGCAGACGCGTTCACTTTTTAATGACAGGTTGTTCTCTAACTGAACTAAATGCTTTTTATCACTAAAAATCGCTGCTGTGGGCAAGTGATGTAATTGGTGTGTGGCTTGCAGCAAGCCTACTTGGAGGTTTCTCGGTCACTACTCAGGGTAGTCTCATTCTTTTTAAAGCAATATTCCGTGTTCAGTACAAGTTTAGTTTAGTTTAGTTTACGGGGCGGCAGTGGCTCAGTGGTTCATGTGGGTTGTCTACGAACCGAAAGGTTGGTGGTTCAATCCTCGGTTCCACCTGGCCAAGTGTCGAGGTGTCCGTGAGAAAGACACCTAACCCCAGCTGCTCCCGACGAGCTGGCTGGCGCCTTGCATGGCTGACACCGCCGTCGGTGTGTGAATGAGCGTATGAATGGGTGAATGTGAGGCAATATGTAAAGCGCTTTGGTGGCCATTAGGTCTATGAAGGCGCTATATAAATGCAGTCCATTTACCATTATTTTAGCTTGAATGTAAGTGTTTGTTGTATAATGTTGATTACCATAAAAACATTTAGGCTCGTCCCTCGTTTCAAAGAAAGAACAAAAAAGCAACAATCAAGGTTGCAGTGAGGCGTTTACAATAAGTGAATGAGGCCATTTTTTTTAAATGTGATGCTTACATTAACTCGTTTTATCTGTTTGTGTATTATTAAAGTTGTAAAGCTTTTTAAGTATTTTTTTACTGTCATTTGGGTGATTGTTGTAACTTTACAAGGTAATTTTAACATTTTATGGATTGCCCCCATTGTCAGTTCCTCATTGTAACCCAGATTTTTGCAAATTGTCCCTCAGATGTTTCAGTTAAAGTTTCTTTGCTCATTTTACCTCAGATCTTTCTGGTACAAGTCTTACTGGCTATTTCTCTAAACCTGTTATAGCTTGAAACATGTCAGGCTAGCATTCAGAAGCCACACGATTTACTCATCAGAGCCACACTTAAAGTGATTGTATTGAAGATGAAGAAGCCGATTTGACGGATAAATCCAATGACATCGGTATCAAAGGATGAGACGAGTGACTATGAAGCATTCAACTGTAACACTCACCCTGGGATTGTTTCTCATTATCTCTAATAAAGTGCAGGGTTCTCGTGTAATGAAATAAGCCTTCAGGTGTGTTGTCAATGCTTTTCTGTTTATTATTTATCATCCCCCATTTTATTACTTTAGTCCTCTTCTCACTAACAATGCCTCTAGTCGTAACAATGCTTTCGGTGTAGAGCATCACAGCCAGATGTTTCTGCCCACTCCATTACTCATCATCTTTATTTAAGTGCATTGGCAAGCAGGGCGACTGCGTTCTAGACATGGCCGGAATCTGTCCTTTGTGTGCTATTTTTTTAGTTCAATATCTCAATGTTTGTGCCCCAAATGGCATGTGCATGGACTATGCTGTTTTTTTGGAGATGCATCTCCAAGAATTGTCTATATGAATATTTCAGAAAGAGAGAAACGACAATGAAGTCAAGTCATCTTTATTTCTATATTCCTTTATACAAAACAGATTGCTTCAAAGCAGCTTTACAGTGATCAACAGGAAAATAATGATTCAATGATGTAAACTGGGTTCAGCTGAAGTCAGCTCAGTTCCGTTGTACGGATCGTCAATTTTTCAAATAAGGCAGCTCTGCAGAAAGCGGTGATGTCATTGTCTAGCTCATGCAGTCAAATTCTCTTCAGCTAGTGTCATTGTCCTTGTCCAAGTCAGTTCGGTGTTGATTCAGTTCCGTTCAAAAACTGTAAAGACCATCAATTCTAAAATTAGTTCTATTCAGCTCTAAAGCAGCTCTGCAGAAAACAGTGATGTCATCATCTCGCAGTTCATTTCTCATTCGATAGAGTCAGTAGAATGAAATAGATAATAAATATTTATTCTGGTGCACTTACCGTTATTGTTTTATCAGAGTTTAGGCTCCTGTGTAATAGTAGCCTAGGCTATTCAGCAACTCAAACATACCAAACAACAATTACCAAAAACAGATTTTGCACGGGCATTGCACTAGTTACATTAACAAAGAATAAATAGCTACTGTAACAAATTCTATTTCTCTTTGTTAGTTAATGCATTAACTAATTGTAAAGTGTTATTCATTATAATTTTTTTGTAAATGTAAATAAATGTTTCAAATAGATTAAAGTGCAAAAAAATTATATTTATTCTGTATTTTGTATTATATTTATTGTATTTAAAAGTTATTAAAGGTGCATAATGCAACAAATAAATGTAAAAATAGCCGTTTTTCTATGCTTAAACAATTGCCTGATGGGCTGAACGAGCCCTTCTCTGATCACTGCGATTGCCTCTATAATCATGTACAGTAAAATAAATAAGAGGAATTCGGGCTCGAATTTGAGACTGGGCGTGATGTCATGCGCGTTCACGCTCACCTGGCTATGTCTGGCAGGTTTGTGTATTCGCCGCCATTCTCCGTATCAGAGAAGACAACTCGAGTGACACAACTTTAGTTAACTTTCCACAAAAGTAGAAGATGGATTCAGAGACCAGCTTGTAGTTCATTCCAAACCCCAACGCAAACTCCACGTAAGACAAAGAAAAGAAAACTTTTGTCTAGTGCTAGGAGTCGGAGTAAGCAGAGAGTCAACATCGGGAAGCTTTCAACAAATAGAGAGATCTCCGGTCTGCTCTAGGGCTCAAACGGATATACCAAGTAATAACTTACGTATATTGTTCATGAACGTGTTTCCATAATGATACAATCATAAGTGGATACAGTAAGCACATAAAACAGTTCAACATGGAGACAGATGGAAACAAAAATCGAAGTTTTCTACCACCCCCGTTTCCCCTCACACACACACACATAGGTGTGTAATTTACTCAAATGCCTTTCCTTTCATATATTTTAAATGACTTGCAGATTTATAACTTTATTACCTCATTATGACTAACAAAAGATGTGTGCGGCTAATGCTCCTTTGGTTATGATGAACAGCTCGTGCAAACGTGTGTGTGTGTGTGTGTGATCCATGAGCGTGCACACCTCTGGTTGCAGTTTCGCTTGTCACCAGAGGGGGCGTAGTTCTGCAAAAACTCAGAGACTTGTGTTTTGCACCTTTAAACATGTTAGGAGGACAACACTTTTTTTCTGTAACTTAATTCAGTACAGTACAGTACATTCAGAGATGTCTAATATATAGTTTTGCTTGTAAATGTCTCCTTTTATCCATTTATTAAGGTAAAAAACATTATAAATTTGCATTTATCAATGTTTTTAAATGCTCTCTTAAATATTTCAACTCACATGCAAATGTGCTGCTTGGGAAAAGTAGCGTCAAGCCCTGTGAGGAGCTAAACCATCTAGACAGAACCTAATATGGTCGTACTTCCTGGTTCTAGTTTGAACTCCAGCTGCTGCATTTTGGAGAATATGCGGTATGTGATCGCGGGATGAAAATAGAGATTAGGATGGACTGAAAGTTAAATTTAGGGCTATTTGATCAACAGCAAAAGTAAAGTTGCAAGAAACTCCGAGACATCAGCGGGAATTTTATTGATTGAACCACATTGGTTTTAACTTAATATGCATTACTCGCTCTAATACCATCAGTCAATCAAGGCTTAAAGTGGAGAGAACATAAATCACTAAAGTCCAGATTCTCTTTTGTGTAAAGACACGGGGGTGCATACTGATTGTGCCAAATCTTGTCTTCTTGATTTTTATGTCCATGTAGCAAATGCTTGGTGATTTTAGGCTTTTAGATTTGGATAATGCGTGTCTACGTATGTAAAAAAGCTCTTTAGTTTACAACCAAATATTTGTGGTGAATCTGACCTTTTTTCTTTTTTAAAATTCACAGAGCTAACACTCACTACAACGTTGAATTTTGTGTGAATCTCAATTTGTAGGAATTCTGGCTGAGCAGCTGCCAGTTTCATACACCAGTGAGCAAGTCGACCCGCTCTGCTGATGCCGGGAAAGTTATCGCTTCAGGTCGCCGAACCGCGATGGTTGGCTACTGGCAGGCCTTCAGTAAATTTAATGTTACAGCCAAACATAACAGATATAACACTCATTGATGGCACTGATCCAGATTCAGTGGCATATCTAATCTAGCTGCAAATCCCATAACTGGGTATGGTTAATTTATTAATGATGCAGTCGTAGTTATCTAAGAAGCATGCACTTAGTATTTATTAGTGGATGGATGAAGAGCAGGGTGATAAAAGCAACAGTGCAGACCTCTCATGAGGCATAGTTTTAAAATAGTGATATGATTCAATACAAGACTCCTTAAGCATTAAGCATCCAAATGAAGACAACAGATTTAATAGATTATATTACAGTAGGGATTACTAGGGATGTCAAATGTTTGATAAAGTTCAACCTCATCATGTGTGAATGATCTGTGAAGAGTGCTTACATCTTGTGTTAATACTGCTGCAATGTGAGCGATGCACAGCCTTGGCAAGATATTAATGTGAACATCTGTTTTGTAGTGTTAATTAATGTTGTTAAACAACAATATTAATTAGAAAACCAGTTACTGTTTTTTAAAATTTATTTCTCTCTTGTTCAATTATTAGAAATGCTTAAAGGGGCGGTTTACTGCTTTTGAGGTGCAATATAACATGTATTTGTGTTTTTTCTTTTTTAAAAAGTCATATTTTTCATAAATTTCACCTTTATTGTAAGCCTCGTTCTCCTCTGTCATTTGAACGACCGATTCACTATGAAACCACTCCCTCAGAAACAGGCAATGGGCTCAGATTTGGGCCGGTGTGTTGTAATTAGCTAAACCGTGTAGTGCACGTTGTCCGGAAACTTCACCCCCATTACCTTTACGGGCGAAAGTTGCATGTGCTCCAGTCAAATGTAAATAATGGTGTCATACTACCATATCAGTTTTTAGCCAAACTCAGACCCAGAAAGCGGCAATGAAGAGAGTCAAGCAGAACCTCCTCAAACACGGCTCTTACAAAACGTTTCTGAATGGTATTATTTATTTCTAATTATTTCTATTCTATTCTGCTATTATTATATAAGAATTTCGATACGTTGTTACTTGAAAATGCTACTGCTGCTTATTAGCTTTTGAGATTTCTCCTGATTAAACATTTAATATAACTGAATTAATGTCTTTTAAAGTTATTGTTTTATCGATATAACGAACAACTGTTTATCCATTCACAAAACTTAGTTTACTCAGTGTATTGTTTTATTTAGGTGTACATGTGGCAGCTGTGTTAACTATACTGTACACTGATGACAGCAGCTGAAGTTTGCTGCAATTACATAGCCTATATTTTTTTTTTTTAACTTTATACAACTTTATACAAGTTTGTCTTACGTGAAATAGCATCGAACTAACTGGCTAATGTATACGCAAACAGCGTTGCCATTGGTTTACGTTCTTGATCAAATCGAAAAATTACGTCATAAAGTACATGAAAAATACATTTACAAAAATACGAATTCAGGTCCAAAATGTTTGTACGCATTTGTCATAGACACGAAATAGCATAACTAAGTGGCTATAAAGCCAGCGCTGACATTTGTTGATGTCCTTGATAAAACTAAAACATTACGTCTGAAATTATACATGCAAATACATTTAAAATTATTAAGTCTGACTTGCAGGTTGCCCAAAAACTGCTGCCTCTGAATCGTGAAATGAATCGTGTTTTAATTGTTTCTTGTTGAATCCGACATTGAATTCGTGGAGATTCTGGAAGCTGTCTTCCGTAAAATGCGCAGCACAGAGAGCTAAATTACAATGGTAATTTTGAGGAACATAATCAAACGTAAATTGTAGCCATTGTTGTTGATGAACTACAACGTCTGTGGGACACAGACGTTGACAGCTGGAACACAGAAGACCTGACAGCTGGCTGAAAATAACACACTTTCAAAGAGCCGCAGAAATATGGCCATGCCCCCTTTTTGGCATATTCCGGTGGGAGGGTTGATGTAAATTCATGGGTTAGTTACGTATAAAAGCCGGGAAGTGTCTTGTTGTAGTCCCATTTGAGTCGTTTTTGTATGACTAGTTTTTGCTGTGAAAACTGGTTATAGAATTATGTAGTTTCAGTATGGTACTTATGGTCTGCTTACCTTGGTCTGCAGTAAAGTCTCTCTCTTTCTCTCACTCTCACACACACATATTATTATTAGTTTTTTTTTTTTTCATATTAGAAAAGTGAATGGCACAGTATGACCCACACACAGATAACTAGATGTCATCAGGGACAGTTCTGTTAGAAATACCCGACAGCTCTATGATCGACTGCAGCCTTGGAGATTGCAGTTATGTGTCCTGATGTGGTAAATGGAGTCTAAAAATCTGTTACATCAGCATCAGGCTTCATGCCTTGTGCATGTCATTTTATAGCTTTCTTTGTTGAATTCTTCATTACAACAGAGCACACCACATTTGTTGCTACTGTGCTCGCATCTATTAACTGAAAGTCTACAATTTATGGCCAAAATTGTGAGTATTCGCTCAACAATTTCCATTTCATCAGTGTTGGGATTTGAGCAAGTACATAACCAGCCAGTGTTCAAAACTCTCTGCTTGTTGTAGCTCGATTCAAAGCGGTAAGCTTGTAAATTAAAAATGTTTTTAATTCCAGTGGTACTGGTGGATTTCCGCGGGAGATTCGAGCATGTCTTTGCGTCGTAACATAACATCTGTACACGTAAAGGAGTCTCGGCTAGTAGACTATATTGCGTGTGAGGATGTTGGAGGTGGCAATTTGATATAATTAAACTTATCAATTTGATGGCGGATCCAGAAAGGTTAAAATGACAATCACCAGTGACAACAGATTCACTCGCAGTAAAATGCTAAAGACTTCGGACTTTGGAGTGGCTACAGAAAAAAAGAGACTGCAACCGGACCCATGCGAAAACAAGGATAAATATCGGAAAGACATTAAATGCAGTCACGCAGTAGAGAGCCTAAGTCCCTCCCCTTCCGGTGGACCAACATGGGATCTTATTTCGGAAAAATATTGTATGGTAGTGAATGGCGAGAGACAACAAATATTTTGATCTCATTTGAATTGTGCCCTGAATTACACATATGATGTTTGTCAAGTTAAAAGATACATTTTAAAGTAAAGAAAGTCGCAGTTTGATGTAAAACCGTTGAGGTATAAGACTGTGAAAATATGTAATTACAAAGACTACAAACCCCAAAGGCGCACATTTTCTCTCAATGAATGAAGCTAACTTTACTGAGGCTAATGTCTCTCATTGTTTCTATAGTCTTACGTTATAATCGTAACGTTATGCCGTCATGCCTCAGTGTTTTGTGCCAGACTGCACACACACAAGCAGCGGATCTCACTCGTTGTTTCGCTTCCTGGGAGATGTAGTTCATTGAGTGATTTTCACATAAAACTAAATGTTACTCTTCTGTTTTTGACTTTCAGAATTATCTTTTAAATTGACAAACATCATATGTGTAATTCAGGGCACAGTTCAGACGGAATAAAAAGATAAGTTGTCTCTCGCCATTGACTACCATACATATTTTTCCCGAAATAAGGTCCCATGAGCCGGAAGCGGAGGGGCGGGATTTAGGCTCTCTATGCTGACGTCGTTAACATGAACAATTTGAGAACAAAGTAGAATTTGCACGGTTATACGTGATATGATAAGTGATCATTAATCAGAGCGATTTACTCCAATCTTATTTGGTCAGAACAAAAGTTGATGTTACTTACTTACTATGGTGAAAATACTTATGTTGGTCATACTTCCAAAAAAGAATAATCTGTGATTCCGAATGACAGTATCCACACCAGTGCGGTGACTGACAGCTGCACATTCTCCTCATATATTGGATTTATCCGCGCTGTGCAGTGCCGAGGCTCAACCCACGTAATAATTCCATGAATAACTGCAATTGCAGATTTCGAACAGAGATGGCAACAAAGAGGAAAAACTACATGTATGCATGAGATGAAAAATTAGGGATAGGATTGTTTTTGTAACAGAACATGTTTTAGATTTTGTGAGATTTACCCAGTTTTAATTAATGGTTGCAACTGAAAAAAAGAGTTTTTGTCACATTGTTTTTGTCTTTTAGATATAACGTCAGCAGTGCAAGGAAACTCAACACTTACTGTTTGTGGTTCTTCTTTATTGCCTATTTTTGTTACATTTGAAATGGCCTTGTGTTTGTAAACCTATGACTGACCCTATTTAAGTGTGAGAGTTCCATCTGCATGGTGGAGTGGGCCTTGAGCCCCCCGGCCGGCCTGCAATTCCCAGCAGCTCTCTTTAAGAGCCTGTGTCTGAGCCAGCTAAATATCAACTCATTAGCTCAGGCAAATGGGACTGCAATATATAAATAAATAAAAACGGAAAGGGAAAAGAAAGAATAATGAATCCATTAAGCCCTGGTGAGAAACACAGGAAACACATGAGAGGGAAAGAGTAGAAATTCGTTGTTTTTTTTTAGCATTCTTCCCATATTTTTTTGCTTGTTTTTTCCCACGTTTCAGACCTTCTTGCTACTGTCCTTGTTCTGTCCTCATTTTTCTTGTTCCTCCCCTCTCTGTTTCTATCCCATGTCTAGCTCTCTGATTTTTCTTTTTTTGGTATGTCTGTTCCTCCCTGTCTGTGTCCTATATCTTTTGCTCACACTTCTATCTGCTCGCAACCTTTCACCTTTGCGGTCTGTAATTTCCTGGAATATTCTTTCGCCCTCATGTTCCCAAGCCTCTTTCAAATCTAATTAATCAAATTATTGTTAAGAACACTGGAAACAAGGTCACAGCGATGTCTGTTGATTACTTTCCCCTTATTGCAGAATAAAGCAGAGTGTTGATTCATGTACTTGGATGCTTGGAGCCTCACAGATACCATAACACCATTTTTTTCCAGGTTTTTAACACCTCATTTACAACAACAATATTTTCATCATGTCGTCTTTTTGTGGACCCAAAAGATTGCACCAGTGTTCAATCAACTGAGATGTTATTTTTCCCTCTTTTAACCTTGTTGTTCTTAGCGGCTTGCTAGTTCTCAGGTACAATCTGCTCTCTCGCAGCGACGCACTCTTGAAGAATATGCATAAAGTAAAGCATATGGTGCAATGAATTGCAATTCCGTGCTCCTCATGCTAGCTATGGAAGACTGAATGAAGATGTTGTTTCATAAAATGACAGAACTGATTTTGCCAGGCCCAGGTGGGTCTGTAAAATGGAAATGGCAATTTGCACCCAGAGACTAATGATGGCATTATCGTACGCAAAACAAATATGAGGTTAAATATTAATTTAATGCTGTAAAGATGGGCTTGTGTGTCGAGGCACGCTGAAATGAGTGCCTGTTGCACAGGGGGATGGAGGTGCCCTGAAGCGGTCCGGCACATCAGCACATGGATTCATATTTTTTTTAGGTGCGTAACGCGTAGCACGCGGTCGCAAGGGTCGAGGCTGGGCCCGAGTGAAAGGAAGCCATCTTTAGCTGCATGAAATTCCATCTCTGTCAGACCCGGGGCCCTGCAGTGGCGTGAAAAGCAGTTCGATCTTGACAGAATTTAATTTGTTTTTCTTCACTTTTCTCCGCCTTTCTTTTGGGTTGAGGCTGTGCAATATGTTGCTAAGAGGATGTTTTTTTGTTGGGAGGGGATCTTCAGTTTGATTGTGAATCCAGAGATAACGCCTCACTATAGAATCCTTTTCCACAGAGAAGGTTATTGCACTGCGCGGAGAACACTCGTGTGTGTTCTTTTGCACTAGCAAGACCGAGGGGAACGGTGGCTTACGTCAAGGTTCCTCGCTGTAATGTATTCAATGAATGGGGTCTCTGCTCTGCTAATTATACAAAGTAATTAACAGCAGGTTTTCAAGGTAGTGCATATCATTATGTCGTTAAAACTGTCCTTTGCGGAGGAGTGTAGGAGTCGATGGTGGACCGGTACGACCTCTGAATCGACATTGGGGCGTGGGTGGATATTTTCTCATGCATTGCATTGTACAATAATATCACTCTGAACTCTGTGTTATAGCCACACATAAGCTTATATGCTGTGAAATGGGCTGCGACGGGCAGTGGGATCCGTCTTTGTTAAAGTCAACATGAAATCTAAATTGACCTTATTAACTTGCTTGATATACACACTCCTGCTCATATTTTACATTGATGCACATTATTCAAAATATATATTTTTTTTTTGTATTCATATTTTCTGTATTTTCTTTACGGTATATTCTTTCATCAAAATGTATGAACTTGCTCCTCCTCTGAAACAAGCAACAACAAAAAGTATTTGTAATCTTTCATTATAATGTAATAATTTGCTCTCCTCTTACAATTCCTCTTAGTTTTCATTCACTTCCACCTGGACCCGTTCTGATATGCTACAACCACTTTAATAACCCAATCAATTAAGTCTTGCCCTAGCCTAGACTAACTAAAACACTTAATTTTCTTTGTTGGAAAGTCTTCTTTTATGAAGAGGTTTCGTAGCAGTACCATAAAAGAAGAATATATGATTCCCACAATGAACCTGTCAGTAAAATGTTCTTAGAAGAACCATTTTTTTCTGAGTGTGAAGAACTTTTTTCTACTTCATTGATGTTAAAGTTCCCGTGAACCGGAAGTTGTAAACACATTTTTTTCCAGTGTTGTGACGCATTTCTGAGAGAAACGGAATAATAAGGCAAAATAGTGGGTGTGGATTTTTTTTCCAAGTAGCACCTGATTGGATCTAGAAAAGTAGGTATAACAATTGGAATTATAAAACTATGTTTATTTGCCATTATTGCTGCAAACTTAACCGTTATGATAGTAACCTGCGTGTAACTTACTAACCCATGAGTGCCACAACCTAAAATGTATCTCCTCGCCAACTCTCCTTTCCACACGCTGTCAATGCTTGCAAACACACAGGCAACCGGTCTACTGTCAGTTGGAGGGGCGTTGTTACGGATGTTAAGTAGACACCCAAACCGTCAAACCTACGTCATCAGGGAAGGTCCTCCAAGGCAGAGGGGAGGGGAATTTTCCGATTTTGATAAAAGATTACGAAGCCAAAAACATATTTGTGTGGATTGACTTGCATGGATGAATTGTTCACCACAAACAGTCAATTTAGGCAAAGTAAGTATGGTCAATTTTGAGTTCATTAAAAGGGTCATGAACTGGCTTTTTAAATTTTATTATATTGTGGTCGGAGGTCAACTTATGACATTTGCTTGGTTTTTGCATTCAAAAACTAGAGCCAGACCGATTTATCGGCAGGCCAATATTATCGGCCGATGTTAGGCATTTTCCAAACTATCGCAGTTATAATGGCCGATAAATGAATATTTCAAAAATAAAATTAAAACGGACGAAACACGCTTCAACCATGTCATGAGTGTTGGAGTTGTATAGTTTGTCCACCAGAGGGCACTCTACACCGTCCCTGTTGGCAACACTCGTGTATAACGCACCACACATCATGCAACCTGCTGATCCAGGTTGCAGGTAGCTTATAAGGCAATGTAGGGACTAATTATTATTTTATTTATCAGAACTTGTATATATTTTGATGTTCCTCTGTTCCGTTGTGACAAGTTTCTTTTTAAAATGCATTTTCATATTATTTTAGTTAAAACTCATAAATAACTACACATAACTAATGTTAGGCAAATCTGTTAATGTTTTGTTCTTGGAAAAAGATTTTTAAAAAATTTAAACAAATTTTTGTATCGGTATCGGCTTTCAAAATCCTTTATCGGTCGGGCTCTGTCAAAAACATCAAAATGAATAAGTAATAGGCTAGTTTTTACCCTAGTTTTGAGCCTACCTGAAAAATGGTCGGTTTTTATGGCCGTCTCGCCCTGAATACTTGGAAGTAAACGCCCACTGCTGTGAGTGGATAACAGTTTTGCATATTATAATGAGTTTCAACTCACCCGTCGATGCACTTGGGGGAAATTGTTTTGAAAACGTCCAATGTTGTAAAATGGAAAACGGAATGATTCGACCATACATGTTCGACCCAGAGTCCGTGTGTTGCACAATTCCTGACAGATTCAATGTAGACGGCACAGCACCGTTCTTTACTCTTAATCGGTCTGAAAATCCAGTCTTGTTTACAAAACAATCCTCAGTGAAATGAAGCGAACAGATGGTTTTACCCTCATCAGCTGGAGTGGAACGTCATTAAAAATAAAGTTTATCCATGGAATCCAGACATGGCAAAGTTCGCTCTTGCCGCTCTGTTAACGACGCCGTGGAAAGATTCGTGGATGCTCTGATTCTCTGACGTAGATCGAATGCATGGGGGGAAAAAAACGGTATTTAAAGGGGCCACAAATGCAAACAACCATGTCAGTCGTTATTTTTGCAGAAAATTGATCGATGGAAAAAACTTTAAAATTATAGTGACATGTTTGCTAACGAAATAAACTAATTAAAAGCCATACGTGTGTGGTGTGGCTTGTGTGTTCATGGTTAAGTGCTATTATAATTTGCATTCTCGCTAAAAAAAGTGTTCTAGCACACTAGAAAATCTTGCCTATAAATAGTGTTGCGCGCCCTCTTATCAAATTCAAATTATCAACCTCCTCTATTTTGCTTGGGAACGAATGTGGCCAGAACCAAAGTTTACAGGACTGCGTTCTCTGGGATTCTCTCAAACGGAGCACTTCTACATTCCGATTGGTTGCCGCCGGTTGCCGCCGAACCGCGTCATTGCTTATTACCATAAAGTTGAACTGATTTCAACTCTGCTCGCCGCTCTCGCCGTCCGAAACGTGCCGCGCCGCTCTCGCCGGAGCTCGCCGCCGGCTCTCAATGAAAATGAATGACTTCCGGCCACTTTGACGCTCTCGCCGGTGGCGGTGTGAACGTACAAAAAGTTATTTAGCCATGCGTGTAATGCACGAATCGGTGGGCGGGGCTAAACTGCTGTGTTGAATAGGCGTTGATCTTCTTCTGCGGGGGTGGTGTTTCCTTTTTGACGTCATAGTCCCCCACTTTGAAAAACGAGTCGTTTGCTGAGGCTGGTGTCAATAAAAGCTTTTATTGGACTAACAAGGACGTTTTCAGTTCTGAAACTTACAGGATATTCTTATAATATGATGACCTCTTAGATGTCAAAAGCTCAAGGAAAATTTGATTTCTCAGTTCATCACCCCTTTAAAGCTTCTTCATGGAACCATAATTCCAATAAAGAGCCTTTATTTTTAGGAGTTTCTTTGGAGTACCAAAAATGGTTCCTCTATGGACTTGTCTAAAATCCCCTTTTGATTTTTCCTGGCACAAGATTTGAAGAGCTCTTTTCCAAAACGCTATAAATCCATTTCAATAGTTTTCAGGAAAACTACATTTTTTACCTAGACCCACACATTTTGTGAATATTCAAATTATCCTGTTTAAATGTTTTATTGGTTCAGTCTGAACATTTTGAACAATAATTATTAAATCAAACAACAATATTGTTAATGATAATTTAAAAGTTAATTTTATTTTTTTCCAAAACGCTATAAATCGAAATAAACCTCAAACAAATAGTACCAATTTCAGCATATGCATGAAAAAAACAAATTATTAATACCAATTTCAACATATGCATGAAAAAAGCGAATTATTAAAAATGATCAATATATGATAACGATATTCAAAAAAGGGATGGGCACCCCTCCAGCACATGCACACACACACAGGCTACATAACATGTGAGCAAAGCGGAGCAGCATGACGCTTAAATATAAGTTAAAAAAAAACAAAAAAACAAAATAAACATTTCACATTTGTTTTTAATAATATTACATTACTTATTTTTATTATTTCATCTATGTTGAGTAGGCTATGAAAAGGGAACCGCATGAGATTAGTAAGATAGGATCAAAATTCAAAAGCTGCCCAATATCGGAAAATATTTGGAGTGCGTCAGACATGATTTTGACCACTTATTAAGTTTTGTTTTGTAGAAAGCTTGTAAATTTCGTTTCATATAAATTGTATCTTCATTTTAATAAATGTTTCATCGACAAATTGACTGGATTAATACATTAGAAGTAAATATCAGACAATATAATCAGGACACAGAGGCGCGCAGGTGAACCGGAGCGCGTCTCATAATATGAACCGAAACACCGCGATGCTTGCCTCACACAGGCCTGAGAACTAAGCTACAGAAAGCTTTAAATATCTACTTTTAAACAAAACAATTAAAAACTAAAATAAATTGGCAACTCTCTGCGTATGTAGGCTAATTCGAAGTATGCGTTTCTCTATGCGCGTTCACTGCGAAGATGGCGAGTAAGCATCATCAACTTTATCTTTGTTGCTGACACTGAGACCCCGTTTACACCTGGTATTAAAATGCGATCTGTATCCAGATAAGTTATCCGGATAATAACTGATTCCATTTACATGGCCACATAAATGTGTTTTTGCAAAACGGATATAAATCCGATCTTCACCTCCTGCGTTATATGCAGATTTATTGGATTGCACGCCACCAAAAGCAACAGATCTGAGCGGCATTTTATTGATCATCAGCTAATTTCCAAATCAGAGACATCAATAAGAGAGAGTGGCAACAGGCCTGGTAAGATAATTTCGTTTCTTTACTGTGTTAACTGCGTCTGTGACTTTTCGATGTTTGCACGTTGAATAGACGCTCAGCTGCTCATCTGCGGTGATGCGTGTCGCATCTGACTAGGCTATAACATGACATATAGCCTATATAACACGCTCTCACTCGTTTATTTTTTAGCATTTTTGGGAGGAGTAAAATATACATATGTGGTTTCAACAACCAGATTGCGTTTACACCTAGTAAAGATCCGGACACAATGCGAGCCAGACTACCTCCAGATGTGGTCAGGCAGATTCGATCGCGATCCGATCACAACGCGTTTACACCTTGCATTAACATGCGTTTTTTATTATCCGGATAACTTATCTGGATACAGATCGCATTTTAATACCAGGTGTAAACGGGGTCTGACAGAAAACACTAGTTTATTAATAAACAATTCAAATGTTTCATCCATCATTACTTTTGCCGGTTCTTTGTGGCAAGCTTTATGCATACGTTGAGATGCGGAATATGCAATTAAAAACGCTCATATGGTTTCTCTCCCATTTAATTAAATCAATATATGTGATTACTGATAATACAAATGGCTTAAATGATCTACTACTAGTCGACTAGAAAACTAGGACTCATTTTGAGGAATGAATGAACATAATAAACCTCTGTTCAGAGTGCCGCCGTGCTGGATTGTGTAGAGCGCTCATTGAATTTGAGGATTTATCGTGTTTAGGCTAAAAACAGGGCTGGCGCTTATCGTGGTTTGGAAAGAAACTGTATCTTGCAGTACATTTTAAACAAGGAAATATAGCGATTCGGCATGAAACGTTGATAGAGCAGTGAAAGGGTTCTGTCCGCAGCAGAATGACACGACAAACTCATTTTTTTTAAAAATGTCGTTTAACGCGTTTTGGAAAAGAGCTCTTCATTTGTTTCTTAATGTACTTTTTCTCTTGTTGAACATTACCATAAAATAAATAGGTTATTACAATCGTTTTGATGTTTACTCTAAGTTTTGACTTTTTTAAAGCAATGTTAATGTTGAATCCACCTAGAGAAGTCTTTGTAAAACCTGCACCATGAGTTGTGAATGATGAAGGGCTCATGCTGTTATATGAGACATGGCAGACTCCACTATAGCTCAACTCCATGTAAGGATCACAGACGACCGCATGCAAGATAGCACTGCACAACGCAGACAGAGACCGTGATCTACCCACATCCCTTGCAGCAAAAACAACAAAAAAGACCTGCGGGGCTGGCGGCTTACTCAGCATCCAGGTCTTTCACAAAAAAAAAGAGGCTTTGATAGTAATGAAGTCAATACTGCCCTGACAGGAAATTGCAAGGGAGAGGTCCATGGTGGGCTTTTTCAGATGCTGATGCATGACATACCCACATTAGCATCTCTTATATATTTATTTATTTATTTTTCTTTCCCCCTGCTCCTAAGAGAGACAGAGTCATTTTGGATAAGTGCTTCTCTCTGGGAAGCACAGCACAGCACTGCACTGCAGACCTATGATCTGAACAAGTGACCATCTGTTCAACCCTCCATTGTTCTCCCCAAAAGCAACTTGAACTTGTTAAAAGAAATCTGCAAGCTACTCAAAACTCCCCATACAAATCTTGCAGTGCCACACTGGAATATTTAAAGGGGTTCATTGAGGAACACTGAAATATTTTCGCAGTCATTCAAGTCTGATGAAAGTGCGCTGCTGTAAATGTACCTGCAGCAAAATCCTCATGAGGGATGGGGAGCAGCTGAAAAGTGAATGATCCTAGAGATGTCATTTAGAGACAGAATGTTATTTAAATGCATATTATTAACATGAAAATGTCCAAAAGAGCCAGCATTTTCCAAGGGTTTGGAGTAAAGAGTCTTTTGAGGGGGAGAAAACAGCTATTGCTCTACAGATTACAAAAGCACAACCAGTACTTGTCGAAGGACTGTACTTGGCTTTAGACATCTGTAGAAGCACAAATTTCTGTTTTGAAAATAGGCCAATTTCAGATGTAGACGACTATAAGAGCAGTACATTCTTGTTAGCTTTGTGAATGGATCCTTTTTGCCTGGATATGCCAAGGCATGAGGACTAGGAGAACCGTTTCCTAGCCAGTCAATTTTTCAGAGTCACTCAGTCGGATACAGAGCTCCACACATTTACTGCCGCGCATGCTAGTACCTCAAGCTGAACCACGCTGAAAAGAACTTGCTTGTTGAGCAGCACTTATTTGATTTTCGCCCTTCAGTTACCTTGGCAATTTCCACAGTTTATCTTGTTTGTAGTTCTGAAAGACTAAAAGAACAGTTCACTCAAATTTTGTTGTTATTTACCAACCCTCATGTCGTTCCAAATCCGTGTGTGTTTTTATTTTTGGAACACAAAAGGTGAGTTTTAAGCACTCTTTTCTATATATTGAAATTGAATTTGGGCTGGAGCTGTCCAGCTCTAAAATGATAAAAGCACCACCATAAAGGTCATATCAGGACGGTTCCAACGAATTTTGTGTGACACGATAACTTTTAAACACATTTTTTTCTTCTTAACTGGATCAACCAATTAGTTGAAATTGTGTTCTTAAATGGGCACTTGGCAACTCTAGTTTTATCTTCGCTGATTTCCACTTTTGTTGTGGCATGTGTTCTCATCAGCTCCCCCTACAATTGTGCGGCGTAGCTATATTTCACAACACTGTCATAAAGAAACTCACTTGCGGCGCCTTCCTCCAGCTTTTTACCGCTGTTCATGTACTTCTGTTATTACTCTATCGTGTGGAGCTATGTCTACCAAGAATTATGTCGAATTGCCATAAAGCAGTTCGTGTTTCTCGCTCGTTCTCGGTTGTCACAAGACTTCTATTTCCAACTTACCGGGACGTTAGTCCTCATATTGATGGTTTTCCGCCTGGGGACGCTGGGGGAAGTGGGGAAATCCAGCATTTACTCCAGAACAGGTTACCATTCAAATGATTTAAACGGTTTCATTAAGTTGAAATAGTTGCCAAGTGCCCCATTAAATTAAATATCAAATTTTGATTTAACTTTATCTTTATCTATCTCAATTTATTCCCAATATTGTCAGTCACTAAATGATTTTTCATATGTAAACAAAATAGACGTTTACTGAAATATAGTCTACTCGAATGAATCCGAACCAAATTAAGGGCGTGCATGTGTACCGGAATCTAATCAACTGGCAAAACTGTATTGATGCACATCATATTGCTCCTTCTTTCATCAATTGTCTATATTACCAAAATACATTTAAACCACTTTTTGTTAAAATTCTAGTTTGCTTCATTTTGCTTAAGATTACTTTTCTTAAAGGGGACATATCATGCGAAATCCACTTTTTTAGCCCTTAAATGCATTTTGTTGTATATTTGGAGTGTTTATAAGTACAGAAAAGATAAAATTATTCTCTTCAGGTGACTCGTTTATATATCTTTATATTCTGTTTTGGTCATATTTTTCAACATGTTCAGATTTTTCTGTTTTCTATGACGTTTTTTGAACAAGTGCGTCACCGTATTTGCAGCGCAACTGCCAAATAAGGACATTGACTACCGGTCCAACACTTCGAGCAATCCACCATTATTATTTCTCGCTCCGATTTTGTAGTCCGAGCTCAATGATGCAGAAGTTACGAGAAGTCAAAATGTTCGGTTGTTTGATGTACGTTAGTGACCTGAAGCACTTCAAGGATTCCCACTTCAACAACCTCCGCCAGTATAGAAGGGTTTGCCGATTGACTTCGTCTGAATGAGAGGTAAATTCCTCCTATCTTTGGAGACGACGAACAGAGCATTTCGATAAGCTGTAAATATCGTTAATAAAAATAAATTACTTTACTTTCTTAAAACACATGGTGGTCAGGGTTTAGCAGTACCTTTGTCTTTCTTTGTTTTTGTTTTGAAGTAACGTTACAAGTCTGCAGTATTATTGTTATTGAGTTTCATCAATGGTCATTTAGCTGCGTTGTTTTCTGATGCTTTTCTAAACGTATCATATTGTCAATACAGATTGTTTGTGGTAAGATTAGACCGTAGTCATTTATCTTGTCAGTGTGCTTGTTTTAACAAGAGAAATAGTCGACTTTCACTAATAACACAAAACGGTTAACTCACATACCAATATAAGAGGTTGTTCTGCAGGTTCGTCGTCGTCTTTATCAACTCGCTCGCTCTGGCTCAAATATTTAAGGCTTGATGGACAAGTCTTCTGTTGTTGACATTTTATTAACGTGTGAATAAAAATGTTCTTTGAAGGTATCCTATATAATCGTATATCTCAAATCAAACTACAATAATGGCCGAACGCGTGGAGTTGAACTGACAGTGAACTCATCGACCTGGAGAGCGGGCGGGGTATGACGCATCTCCTTTTTATTTAAAGGGGCCGCTTTGAAACGGGTCGCTCAACGACGCACATCAGAAAAGGGGCCTGTTGAGCTATAATAATGAGGAATTCAGACCCAAGCATTGCAGTTATGTTTTATATAGACCACAACGGTATGATTTATATGTAAAAATGAATGATTCAAAAGCATGATATGTACCCTTTAAGGTTATTGGTTCAGCTTCTTGCGCATCAGAAACTGTACAGTACAGTACAAATTGGAGAGCAGTGATGTGCTAAGATGTGCTCACAAAGCAGAAAAAGTATTTTGTCTTTACAGTGCACCACAAAAATCTCAAGACATTTTCTCTTTGACTCAATTTATCGTGGGGACACTCGTCCTAGAATGAGTCAATTCTGCTTATCAGCCCTGAATGGAAACTTAAATATTTATTGCCATCAGACTCTTGGGGAAACAGCATGAACACACAGAACAATAATATGACCATTTAGGATTCTACATATTTTATTCTCTAATAGCATAATTTGAATAAGACGGGTTGAGTTGTGGGGTGGTAGTCGATTTATTTTAGACCTGTGGGTTATTCCGAGGCTGGGGTATAACTCGTTTAAACCCTGTAATAGAAGCATTAAGTTATTTTTTATTTTTTAGCAGCTGCTTTGTCACAAGATCAAGCATGTAATAATGAAACGTTTACAATTGGAAAAAACATCAAAATGATTACCAAATGATTATGAAGTTATTGCTTGGTGCCGTTTTTATTTCTGTGGTTAAGTTCATTCACAAGTGTGGTTTCATGAAGGTTACTTTTCATTTAACAGACGCTTTCTACTAGTACACAAATAGCAGGAGATGTTTCCCCTAGACTCGAGCAAAACGGCATTAAGTGTCTTGATGAAAGACTTGATTGTGTTAGGCTTCACTTAGAAACTCCCCAGTTTATGTGTCTGCCCTGCCTAGGATCACATTTGTGACGTCTGTGTTATCAGCCCAGTCTTAATCACCAGACGGCTACTCACAGAGGCAATGACTGGCCAAATTGCCTGACTTAGAGTGTTTTCACACTTTATACGATTGCTTCAGTCCATACCCAATTTCAGTTGTTCCCCTCTGTTTTGCTTTCACACTTTTTTCCTGACTGCTTCTGTCATCAACATGTGGCAACAAGCTTTTAAATGCTTCACCTTTTTGGTTTTGCAAATTTATTTCGAGCACATTATTTAATAAAATCATAATTCACATCAATACATTTTCATATTTATGAATTTGGAGTGATGTGGTGTGTCTTAAAGCTTCTCCCTTCTGTTTAGAAGTGCTTGAACTTCTCTGTCTGGTTTTATGTCAATATTTTTTGCTGAATTCAGTGTTCCAGCGTCAAAAGGAGCTCACTGTTTAAGCTCGCCTTCAGAAAGTCAAGCTAACAGAATTTAAGGGCAAAAAGAATGCCTTACCGTATTGTCAATCACCTCTGTTTTTGCTCTTTAAATTGTTGATACACCAATTAGCAAAACTTAAAGGAGTACTTCACTTTTTAAAAAATACTTTTGCTGATAATTTACTCACCCCCATGTCATCCAAGATATCCATGTCATTCTTTCTTCAGTCGAAAAGAAATTAAGGTTTTTGATGAAAACATTCCAGGATTTTTTCTCCATATAATGGACTTCAATGGGAACCAAACTGTTCAAGGTCCAAAAGACAGTTTCAGTGCAAACTGTTCAAAGGGCTTTAAACGATTCCAGACCACGAATAAGGGTCTTATCAAGCGAAACCATCGCTCATTTAAAAAATAAATAAGTAAAGTTTAAGTTTTATAAGCTCAAAGGCTCGCCTTGCTCTGTGATGCACGTTTGTGACTCTCCTGTTCGAACTCGTTCATCAAAATGAACAAATCTTTTTTCGTGTCATTTGGTTCATTTAACGAACAAAATGAACGAGTTGAATTGGGAAAAGATTTGTTCATTTTGATTAATTATGTCATTAGATGGAGGAAAATCCTGGAATGTTTTCATCAAAAACCTTAATTTCTTTTCAACTGAAGAAAGACATGGATATCTTAGTTGGTTGACATGGGGGTGAGTAAATTATCAGCAAAAGTTTTTTTTTTTTAAAGTGAACTACTCCCTTAACCACTGGCCTTGATGACAAGACCCCTCAACCTCATTGTCATTAAAAAACACACAAAAAAATAACCTTTCAACACAAACTACCAAACCGGACTTCAAAAGTCTGAAAAGTTGCCTGCCTCTTTGGGTTTTAGTGGGGCCCATAATTATTTTACGGAATGTAGTTACTACAGATGTTTTCACCTCTCAAATATTTAACCTCATTTGCAATTCGCTGCATGTTTAGATGCAAGTCTAATGATTTTGAAGTCTAATGAGGTGTGTGCTGGACTTCTTACTCTACTGTATTTTAAAGAACCTTTTTTCCACTTTCTCACTAATAAACCATTTGGATCAAACATAAGGAGCTTTATACCTCCACAGTTTCATTTATAATCATACTTCACTATCCAGAACAGATGTTCCTATCTAGACTCGGCCTACAGCACAGGTTATTGTTTTCTTCTTCATCCGTAACTTTGTATTTCTTTGAAGCGGAATTATAATTTTAATGGATTTTTATGCTTTATGCACAAAAAAGTCACCTTCTCTTGTCTGCAGTCCCTTTGGATTTCAACATATAGCCCCTTTTAAAGAGCCCCTATCATAGCATTTGAAATGTTCCTATTTTTGTTTTAGGAGTTCCCAAAAACAGTTTAACGTGCATGCAAGGATAAACATTTATTTGTCTTATAAAATGCATTTATTTTTAACTGATTTGCTCGTCGACACCCAAATGATTCATTCGACGATTCATTTTCCCAAACACCTGCTTTGAGTGACGCGAATCTGCGGCGATTTGTCAAATGACCCAGTCAGTTGTTATTGGTAAACCGTAGGCAGAGACTGTCGGTAACGGAGCGCCCATAACCAGGATTATAGCTTGTCAAGTGTTGATATAGTGTTTGAACAAACGTGTCAGAAAAAGTGCACTTTCCACACGGTCCCTTACTCCCGTCTCCATAAAGAGCAAGCTTTCCCGGCGAAACTCACATTGCGGCGGCTTTTGAGGGACAGTGCTTATTATATAGAGCGAAGTCATATTTGGCTAAGTCGTTTAGGAGGTAATTGACATTTTTCAATGAATGTCTGGTGAATATCAAAAACAAAACTAACTTTACCCCGCTTAGAAGCTGCGCGGAGTGTACACAACACACACAACACAATATAACTATATTGTGCATGCTACAGAAAACATAACAGCAAACATTATTAATATTACTTACAGATTGTGATTCGGAGGACGAACCTGATCCATATACACTGGATTGCAAATATTACTCGTTGCAAATATGAGCTCTGACCACTGATTCTTCACATGCTCGTCCCTGGACAATGGAAACAAGTGGCTGCTGAACTATCTTTGCAATGTAGAACACAGCGTCTTCTCGACATGATGCGATTCAGCTGAAGTATTTGAATGTGTTCTAGACGTCTCCTGACCTATCTACGTCACGATGTAACAGCTAATGGCTCGTTTCAAAAACAATTCATTTCATAGACTCCGAGTCGACTCTCACTTTTAAAAGACAATAACTTTATATACGGTGCACTCTCAGATATAAATCTTTGCAGGACGTTTTCATTCCCTAAGAGCTATATTCCACACTACATGAACAATCATTTTCAAAAATCCATGATAGGTGCTCTGCTGTCTAGCTTGAAGTACTGTGCGCTATACATAACACAGTCAAATAAATTTTGTTTGTGCTCTTCCGTTTAGTCCGCAGTATTTTTGCCCTACTCTCCACTGCATTTTTTGCCCATATAGGCCGATAGTAATGATGTCCTGAATCATGCAGCAGACCCTCTGATAGTCCCTTTTGCCTTTCCTCAACTCCCTTATAGGCATCTGTCCTTTTAGGTTATTGAACTCACTCTTAAATATTTCTCTTTTTACCTCCTTTGCTGCCATCACCCCCCCCCCCTCTCTTTCTTCTCACTTCTACTCTTTGCCTCCATTCAAACGTCCACTTCTCTTTCATTTTTTTTTCACCCCCTCTCCTCTGCCTATTGGTCTTTCCCAAACGGATCTTGCTGTCCCAGTCTTAATCCCCCATTCTGTGTCTTTTTCCCAGTGTCAAAAGAACTGCAAGGAGAAGTAATGGGGGAGAGAGGAGGAAAATGAGAAGAAATTATGACGTCAGTGTGCCTTCTGGTTCAAAGCTATGACATTAGCAGCTCGAGCTCTGAGACGTAGCCAGTGTGACGGAGAGATAGATGTTCATTTGCGTTTGTGTGCTCATGTGGGTGTGTAAATGTGCTGCCAGACCTTGAGTCAGTGCGTTACTTAATATGTGCACGTTAGTGCAAGTGTGTGTGCTATACATCACACAGTATATCACACTATTGCTTGTCTGTGCACTCGCGTACACGTTGTTTGTGTATAAATAAGTGTGTTTAGTGGGAGGTTAATTAAAGAGAGTGTGTATGTGCGCGTCTACTGCAAAGGCGGAGGGATGGGTGGGTAGGTTTTGATGGCTGGCGTACAAAGTGACTTGAAAATGATTCATGGTGTTGCTGGCGCTTACATGGCCTGCCATTTGTATCAGCACAAGCACGCCGTCTCTCCCTCCCTTTCTCGTTCTCGTGCGCTCTCGCTTTTTTTCTCTCATTGTTTGAGGAACACAAACAAAAGGTACGGAGGGAGGCCTCGTCCCCTCTGTTGTTCTTTATTTTCACTTTTATTTACTCCGTCTGCTCTTCGTCTCCGATCCACCCAAGCAGAGATGGACGGTTTACGACCAAGCAGATTTATAGCGGAGATTCGAGACACCGTCCTGCGTTAAAGGATCTAATGCATGAATCAATGGAGGGGAGGTAATGATTTCCCACATTCCCCGGGGAATGGTGAGGTTCAGGGAGGTGAGATGTGTCAGCTTTCTTCTCCAATTCCCATGCAGAGACTTAACTACCTCTGCCAGGTTAATGTATCTTGGTGCCTGGTGGCGTCCTAATTGATGTAGATGGACTGTACACTGATGGCTTGCCTTTCATGTCTTCCCTCGATTCAGCTACGTTGTTTCTAACAGTCCTTCTTTCTTTTCTCCCTCAAGGTCTCGTTCCAGCATAAAGCGCTACCCACCCAAGTGACTCTCTGCCCGTGTTATGGCGGCGAGGCCCGCCCTTTCGTTTCTATTGGCTGTGCTGGCGTGCACTGGGCCGGCCCAGCCCTCCCCCCCATTGCTGCTCCGCCCCCGGGAGAGAGAGAGGGACTCAGGAGGGGCTTCGGGCGGAGTCAACATCGCTGTGGTTCACTCTGGCTCCTCCCACCTCCCGGAAACGAGCGCTGGGGTGGGGGGCGTGGGCGGGGCCTCTTCAGCGGGCTCCGGCTCTGGTGCCGGGCCAAGCAGCAGCAGCAGCAGCAGCAACTCGGGGACGGCTTTTCTAAGTCGGGCCTGGTCAGGACAGGTGGGTGAAAGTGTGATGACACCGTGGGGTCCTGCGAACGTGATCTGGCTGGCCGTGAACGAGAGCAGTCCTGGTAGCCTCTTGCTACAGTTATGCGAGTTGCTGGCTACCACTCCACTACAAGGCCTTGTGTTTGAGGAAGAGAAGCCACCACCGCCCAACCGGGCACCGTTAGCACCTATGCTGGAATTTGTTTCGGCCCAGACTGGAGTGCCTATCATTGCTGTGGGAGGAGGGGCTGGTTTGGGGAGGGAGCCACAGGTAAGAGTTAAGATTCATTCATAAGATTCTTAGATATAATGGTTCTTTATGTCTTTAAGAGAATGAAATGGGATGTGGTGTTTGCACTTAACTGGAAAAAAAATATGCAAAACTGACATTTCCTGGGTCTCAGAAGCAGAAGTTGTCATACTTCTATAGTGGTGTACCGAAACTACATCAAATATAATTTTGTGTTCCCATTTGCCCCAATAGCAAATGAAAAAATCCACAACAGGCCAATTTCATACATCTGGGTTTTTGGGTTCTGGAAACTTTTTTTTGCGGTAATAGCGATTGCTGAGCCTAAATACAGACTGATCTCATGAAGTAGCGTGTGTATGACGCGCCAATTCGTATTTCCATTTTTGCCGTGCTATCAAGACGCATAATCGCTTTTCAGCGTGTTTATGAACGCCGTTGACTTAACGTTATATAAATATATGACTTACCTCAACCCCATCCCTAAACTTAACCATCACTGGGGTTAATGGCATTTATGACTGGACATTTGACGGCGTGTACAGACACGCGGAATGACGCGAACGTTAATGGCGTAGACATACACGCAGATAGCACACAATGCGTAGATAACACGCCACTTGACTCGAAAGTGGCGTGTATGTTTACGCAAAAGTCATGATGTCATGTTGCTAAATAGAACTGTATCAAGATGTCATGTCACACTCCCATCTCGCACAGACCTGGGGCCTTGTGTACAAAAACACGGCATATGGCAGTTTTTACGTTCTCGGCCAGATGTACTAATAGTGAAATTAACGTTACAATGTGCGTTCCTCCAAGTAAACTTCATGTCTGGCGTCCGTACGTACATTTGCCTTATTTTTGTCCGTTGGCAACTCATAGAGGCAATAAAGTGAAGTGGCAAACATTACACTACGAATTTTTCTGTCTCGCCACCAGCTGTCAGATATTGCTTAATAATATGTCAAATAATGTATCAATTACAAATGATGTCACACGAGTCTTATTAAAATGTTCTATTATGTAATTAAGTAAGAACATAAAGCATGTGCTAACCTGTCTAGCAATGGCAGCGTTGGCTTACAGTAACTAGGAGGAAAAAATAAACTTCATTAATTTGGTCAGTAAAGGAAAAAAAGAAAGTAATATTTTTATTCAGCATGGACACAATGAATTTTTTTTAAAAGTGCCAGTAAATGCATTTATAATGTTACAAAAGATTATAAGATTTCTATATGTGTTTGATTTAAGTTTTTATTCATTAAAGAATCCTGAAAATGCTATATCACGGTTTCCATGAAAATATGAAGCAGAAGCACAGCTGTTTTCAACACTGATAATAATCATAAATGTCTCTTGATCATCAAATATGAGTACATAAATGCATATTCAAGAGAATATGCGTGGGATCCTTCAGAACAAGCATATGTTTCTGGACATATCTATTATAAACTGCAACACTTCTGTCATATGCTCCAGTCGTCATCATCTTAAAAGCTGTAATTATGCAGACTTAACAAACCCATTCGAAGCAGTATTGTTGCTTTTGCACATTGTATAGTTGCTCTACTTATAGTTTAATGAACAGACTGCGATTAAGGTAAGTTGTATACAGTGTGGTCATGAAAATAAATTGTTTTAGTTTTAGTATTTTGATCTGTCAGGATTAGTAAAAACATATGCTTGAATGTATATTATGTTGTGATATATCCGACAGAACGGTGAAACCAAGACGTAAGATAAATATACGCACACGGGTCGCAGACCCGTAGTGGAACTAATTTGTGACATAATTTCATGGCACAGTGACAATTTCCTTTTCTTGAGAAATTGAACTTCAGTGTTACTTTTCAAAAAAAGATTAAATTATAAAAGTACTTCATAGATTTACAATGTTAATCATTGGGGAAACACATGATCACTATTTGTGAAAAGTCCATTGTTGTGGCCGTCAGTCAAACTGCCAGTATGGTAGAGCCGTAAATATGACCCTATATATGACAACTGATTAAGACAGTAAACGAGCATGCACAGTCACAAGCTATTCGTTAGTGGCTATTTTGGGCTCTGACATGGAAAATAAAAGTTAATTTGATGTTTTAAAGTGCCCTTTGAAAACATATTGGTCATGGCTTAAAATTTCTATAATATAATATGATTAATTTGTTTATATATTGCTTGCAAAAAAAATGCCTTTTGTATCTAGTAGCAGGAAGTGGACTAAACTAGCCAGACAAACCCTGACCTTGTATAATTGAAATAAACTAAAGCTCATTATCATTTTCTTTAGGACTATTTTATTTATTTTTTTCAGAATCCATAACACTTTCCCCTGAGATGTAATGGTATTTGGTCATTTTTCAGCCATGACCTCAGTTGTCCTCTCGGTGTACACTGCTTTCAGCGGCCTGGAAAAGCACTGAGCTGTCTCCTAGATATGCCTCTTCTAATTTTAGCAAAACAGTGAATAAAGTATTATGCATTAGTCAACAATACAGGTCAGCCGGGGTTTGAATGGCCAGTAAACACAAACAGAGTAAAATAATTCTGTCTACAATACAAAAAATGTTTGACCAAAGTTATGGTAATTACTTTTTGAGTTACCCTAGAGTTACACTAGAATGTAAGTATTGGCAAAGAGGAAAAATATACAAGTGTTTACAAAAGTAATGCTCCATCATTTGACCATAAGTTGAGAAAATTACCCTCCAAAGTTGTGTCTTCCCTCCAAAGACATGTCAGAATGTCGGATGCATGAAAGCATTTCTGATTGACTGAAAAAGTGTGGGCCACTCCCAGATGTTTATAGAGCCTAGGGCTGTCACAGAGAAAGGTGGGATATTTCTGGACACATTTAAGTGATTGTCAGGATTTGATTCAATGGTTTCCAAATAAAACGGCTTAAAGCCCCTTTAATGTAAATGTAAACTAGTAAAAGGACATTGTGTTTTTATAGCAAGGTGCCATTTTCAGCAACTGAAAATCATGTGATGCATGTAGTGTTTTCTACCCACTGTGATACACAAACACATCTGGTACAACTATTATGTTCAGTGGCCTTTTTGAAGGTCTCTTGTCACGTAAGCCTCATGCTGTCTACAAACGCCCTGGATTTACAATATTTAAAATGTCTGTCTGTTTGGTACTTTTTTCCATCCTTTGAACAAACACTGCGTCTATGCTTGTTTGGAAAAATCCCCTCTTAAATTATTCATTCTGCAGGAACCAGTATCTGCCACTCGCATGTGACGGTGGACTAAAAATTCACCGTGTCATACAACTTAATAAGATTTCAGCATAATTAAGGTGACCAATTAAACTCAAAAGTTTCAGGCTACCTGCGTTGTTTTACTCGCTCTCGGGAGACATCCTCTCCGCCAGCATATTTCTCTCCTGTGGAAAAATATTACATTACGTTTTCATTTGCTTGCTTAGACTTTAATTAACTACATTTAGAAAGGCTCATGTGTTGTGGTTTGGTGTGAGCGTGGGTTTGGAGTCATGGAGTTAACTCTGTCTCGCAGAGCACGTCTCCAGAGACTTCCTTTACCTCTTCACAAACCGCCAACCAGAGCACGGCATGAAGGAGTCACAACCGGTTTAATTAGGACAGTAATTAATTGCATTATGTGGTTAAATATTCTGGTGTGAGAAGAACGTAGATGTTTCAGCCACTATTTTGCAACCTCTGCGTGAGCTTGGAAATCTATTTTCAAGTGTTCAATGTAGATTGATTTCAGCCGAATCAAAGCTGCGGAATCAGAAGAGACCAGTGGTGGAGGAAGTACTGAATCTCAGTACTTAAGTAAAAGTACAAATACCCAGATAAATATTTACTTTAGTAAAAGTAGAAGTAACACAATGACAACCATACTTAAGTAAAAAGTAAAAAGTACTTTATTTTAAATTTACTTTAAGTATTAAAAGTAAAAGTACTTGCATAACAATTTATTATCTTAATGTCTATTTTCTAATGATTAATAAAACATTTAATTCTAACTCATTCAACCTAATAGCCTACTCCTATAGGCTAATGATGTTCAATAATGATGGAAAAAAAATGTCACCATTTCTGAAACAAGCTTGCAATTAGGCAATATCATGCTTATCCTTACTATATGTTAATAACTGTTTGGCAGTAAACGCGATTCATTTATGGTGTAATTCTGAACCTCTTGGCTTGCCATAATCCTAACCAAACCAAACATATATTACACACGGTGTGTTTCCTATGCACGTAAAAACAAATTTTCGCGTATGAGTTGCATGATAAACGCACTGCGTGTGAGACGCATTTAGTGTGACCGGGTTGATATACTGTATCTATGGCAACCAAACGTCACTGGTGAGACAAACGTGCAACGAACGGACAGTCAGATTACGTTTTGGCAGAGGAAAAACTGATCAGAAAATGTAACGAAAATGTAACAGAAGTTGTAGAAATGTAGTGGAGTAGAAAGTATAATAATTGCTGCAAAATGTAACGAAGTAAAAGTAAAAAGTAGGCACTATTTATTGTACTTAAGTAAAGTAAAGATACGTGAAAAATTTACTTAAGTAAAGTAACGAAGTATTTGTACTTCGTTACATTCCACCACTGGAAGAGACTGAAGTCTGCTAATACTGGAATTCTTTTGAAAACACAAACACCTCAGGCACTCAGTGAAAACAAAAACAGTGAAAAAGATACGTGAAATTGCGTATTTCTTCAGATTTTGGTAAACATAGCCTTCCAGGGTCCATTTTATTCTCTGAAAGCTTTTGAATAAAATAAAATTAAATTCATCACTTAGTCCATCTGGACCTCAATATGGCACATAATGCAGTACACATGATTATTGGTGTCTCAGGGGCACAAGCTAGCACATGCACAACTTCTGGTTCAACTCTAGTGTGACGCATATGAAACCAGCAGAATATGGACGCTACACAATTATGATGCAGAGCTATGCAATGCTAGAAAATGTATGACATTCCAGACTGATCTCATGAAGTAGTGTGTGTATGACACGCCAATTCGTATTTCCATTTTTGGCGTGCTATCAAGACGCATAATCGCCTTTCAGCGTGTTTATGAACGCCGTTGACTTAACGTTATATAAATATATGACTTACCTCAACCCCATCCCTAAACTTAACCGTCACTGGGATTAATGGCATTTATGACTGGAGATTTGACTGCGTTTACAGACACGCGGAATGACGCGGACGTTAATGGCGTAGACATATACACACACACGCGGATACACGCGGATAGCTCAAAATGCGTAGAGATAACACGCCACCTGACTCGAAAGTGGCGTATATGTTTACGCAAAAGTCATGATGTCATGTTGGACATTCATGCAACACTTCAATGCATCCTGAAATCTTTCAGATCTCCCAAGCAACAGCACTAAATGTGTCATTGTGGATTCCAGTAATTTCAAAGGCTGCGACCTCTGATTATAAGTGGGCAAATGTTAAAAAGATTATATTAATAGATGTTGAAGTGTTTCTAAAGGAAGGCAGGCCACTTAGAACACTGGACTCTTCAATTATCTATGTGTGAGAAATTGGGACAAATGCATCTAAACTAAAACTTCTAAAACAATAGAGTTCAAATAAAAAAAAAATGTTTCCTGTCTCTTTTAAATGGGTCATTTTTAAGGGGGAAAAAAGAAAAATTGATTAATTTATTTTTACCAATAGACTTGATCTATACGTTTCCAAAAATGTGACGTGTTTGGATTGGTTGCTGAGAGGATGCAGAGCAGGCTGTTCCATTTCTCTATGTACAGAATATAATCGCTAACAGAAGGTAATTCATTAGCACAGATTTACATCTGAGGTCATTTAGACCAGAAATTGATTTAGTAGTGTTAAATGTACTGTATATTGTTTTGCAATTTAATCTAAACTTCCCACTTGCAATGCATCTGCATGTAGATTTGGATGTGATTCAATGTGATTTTTTTTTGGCCGAATCTGTTAGTACTGGGATTCTTTTGAAAACACAAACACCTTGGGCTCTCATTCTCTTTCCATTAAAAGAATGAAAAAGAAATGCAGAATTTAATATTGATTTAATATCAACATTTGAGTTTAAAAACAGGAAAGAAACTATACTACTGCTACTAATATTAATAATAATAAATATGTACCATATGTATTCTTATAAATCATAAAAAATAATGTATTTACAATTTGTATGTTTTTAATTTTTCAAATGCATGTCAAGATCTGACTCTCCCTTCGTCTTGCTCTCAACAAAATGTAATAAAATATATACCTGCTCCAATTTTAGTGCATCAAATTTATCAAGGTATTTGATTCCAATACGGAATTGAAGGAAATGTAGAAATGAAGTCCTGTGGAAAATCTAACCTGACCCATTTAAGTGCTTCACTGCTACTAGTTACTGTACAACTGTAAGCTCTTTCAGCTTTTACAAGCTGATCTTCATTTAAATATAGAGCGGAGGTGAGCCTTTATGCTTGGTTAATGCTTCTCTGCAGTCGTGACATTTTTGTGCTCATCAGGTTTGCGGCTCCTCTGTCTGGTTATTATTTGAAAGACTCAGCGTAATAGCCTGCCTTTATTCTCTGGTCACACAGTATGAACACTTGTTTTTGCATGTTGGAGGCGGTTGTATTCTAATGAGCCTGTTGGAATACGTGCTTTGCCTTGAATTTTGACAGAGATGCAAAAAATTCCTGTGCTTACATTTTACAGGTATGGATTATGACTATACTAACAGTCAAAGTGTAATTATGACACACACAAAAAACTGCCAGATTGCCAAGGTAACCTAGGGGGAAATTATTCATACGGGGAAAGTACTGTGGAGTTAATTGAGACTTTATTTGCATAAGAAGTGTTTGGAACATGGAAAAGCTCTTCTAGATGAAGAAAAAGTTGTTAGTAGTTGCTATGATCGATACTTTATGATCATTATACCAGGGGTCTATACTAAAAGAGCCAAAATTAGTACTCTTTAAACACACTATTGGGTAAATAATAATCAGAAGACATGCTGTGTTAATCTTATCTGACAAGTTGGGGTGTTCATTTAACCCAGCATGCTAGATTACAAATTTAGTACAAATGGTATAGCTTATTTTGACATTCTGGGTTGATTTTACATCATAAAATAGTTATTTTAATATTTATATAAATATGTAAAGAAATTGGTTACCAATAAACTTGAATAGGACATTTTGGCTGACTCAAAATTATGTAATCATGATGACATTCAATTTAAATATAATTGTCAGCTTTTTATTTCAACATCCTGTCATTTATTAAAACCCATAAATAATAATACCCTTTTTTTTTAAATGGAGGGCTTTGAGGAGCTGAGCTAGTATAACTGTGGAAATGCAACTTTGAACTCAATATATTATAGATCTGCAAAGATGTGATTAAATTCAATGCAGTGTATGAAATCTAATATTCATATTTATAAAGGGATCTCAATGGATAACATTTTTAAAAATAAAAAATAACAACAACCACCACCTTTTCCTTGTAAATGTCCTTTGTCAGACATTGGAAATCACCTCCATAGAGTGGTGCAGGTATGACATCATTTTGTAGGCCAAAACGCGGAAAAGAGTTAACATTTTAGCACTTCCGGTACCATCATTCTGAAGTCAATGGGTTTTTCTAATGGGATTTTGGTTAAATGGTTGAAATAAAGTCTGTGGTGAACACAAGCTCAAGACACGTTTTATAAAATAAAATACATAATTATTACCCCACTCATTATTTTATTAAGCTGTTACGTGTTTGTTAGCAAAAAAGACTTGTTGCTAACAAGTGAAAAAAGACTTGTTGCTAACAAGTGGCTAAATGGGACTACAGTGGCAGTCGTGGACATTAAAAACGTCACCCCAAAAAGTTAAGCTCAGTCCAATTTTACAGCAACATTATGCTTATGCTCTTATAAACAAGTCTAACTCAAATGTTCTTAAAATGTTTTTAGATAAAACCTGAAACAGTTGTCGGAAGCTTAGTGGTGGTGACGTTGAAGTCGAGCAACCGTGGTGGAGTTCGTTTATAACCTACATCTAGCTTTTTACTTCAGAAAAGTTGTTCATCAGTGACAAATTATCTTGATGAACAAAACGGGCAGGTATCGTATGCAAAAATTATATTGAGTTTTTGTTGAGGGGACCAGTGTAATGCTAACTCCTGGTTGGCCTACAAAGTGACATCATATTTGCACCACTGTACCTGTGTGCAGTGACAGCTTTGTTGATTTATAATTGGTGCTATTTTGTGTGGTCATATCTATTAAATTGCTCTGACACGGTGGATGTTGTTTGTGCAAATCTAGTGTAGCCCACATAAACTGCACAGGACCAAAGTAATTGTTGTGAATCTCCATTCTCCTTTATATTGCTGCATCATGTTTATTGGCAGAGTCACTCTGTTGCACAGCTAAACAGATCTAAACTTTTTTTTTTTCCTACCCTCTCGTCAAGTACATCCTGGGATGCAGACGGAGTGAGATAAATATAGTGAAACAGACCACTTAACATGCAGGGTAAATAATTGTCAATGAATGTTGTTATTAGCTAGTTAAAGTGTAAAGAAGCCTAACTTATTGTAAACTGCCGTTTACACTTTGTTTTCCTTTTAGATAGGCTTAAGAATATCCGAATGCTTTTATTTATTTTTTTGCATGTTTTGCTACTGTTGAGAGAGAGATTCTATGGCGATCCAGCGATTCAGTGACTCAGCGACTGTGTTTCACAATCCCTGTGGAATGTTAAAATAAATGTTTTGATACTGCGTTTGCAGTATAAATAAAACTTATTATTATTATTTGTTATTCAAACAGAGGTCATAGCCAATTCATTTCAAGAGCCGAACATAATTCTGATTTATAATTCTTAAATATCATTAGTATAGGTCAATGTTAATTACATCTAGTGGCGAGCCAGCCAGGAGTGTTTTGAGCATGACCAATCAGCTGAACTTGAGTTCTAGATACGTACTGCTACTTCAGTGACTTATTTTCATTTTTTGGAAGAGTGAGGTGTATTTACTTATTGCATTGAGTTAAACTGTTTACAATGTAGACATGGATATAGAACAGGAATACGGTAATTCGGTATTAAGACAGACTGGTCCGTTGTTGTGTTAGGCATTACCCACACTGACGCAGAAAAAGATATTACTGAAACCTTCAAAAAGTGTGGCTGTCAACCACAGAAGAAGAGGATAAATGAAATGCCATTGTAGAATTTGAATCAGCTGCTGCTAATGTTTTGGTTGAGCCCAAGTTACCTTTTGACACACAGAATATCAGGGGCACTGTAGTGACATGGCGTGTTGATAGCACAGACTCTAGCGTCTCTGATGGCAGTAGCATCACTGACTCTGACCATAGCACGATGCCCCTCATTCATAGATCCAGGAAGAAAAATGACGTTACTAAGCCCTCCCCACATGCTTTCATGCAAGTGAAGATAAAGCCCAAATCAACAGCTATGGCTGATGACCTGGATGAGGAAGTGTTGAACCCATCAGAGGTGAGGTGGATTGTTGTTGAACACGTGATTAAAAAATGATGCACCAAAGTCTCAAAATGAATCCAAGAGGTTTCTCTTTCTCTGGCAGAGTGCCTAAGTTGGCAGGCGAATCCAACTTTGAAACATGGCTACTCCATGTAGAGCTTACAGTATGTTCCACGACAATGTCTCTGTTGAAGCACAGAGGAGGAGAATATTAGAGAGTTTGCTTCTTCAAGCCTCAGATATTGTTTGGCAGCTAGGTTTATCGGGTCATCCCAGAGACTACATGAGGCTGTTGGAGTCTGCTGGCCTGGTAGAACACGGCAAAGAGATATTTGCCAAATTCCTGAACACAAAAAAGGATCCAGGAGAAAAGGCCTCCACTTGCCTGCAGAGATTCCAAACGCTACTGAACACTGCAGTGAAGAGAGGAGGGGTAAGGCCGTCCCAGGGCTTGAGACTAACGGCATCCTATCGTCCTGGGGATGATAGAAAATGTGTTTAGGACAAACAGAAATATTCTCCAGGATGCCATCAGGACGAAAGACATTTGGTATGTGTGTTCAGTTATTACTAGCCTATTAGGCTAACTTACTTGTTAGTAAAAAATGGCCAAATTAACTGACCAAGCACTGACCACAACGAAGCGTCTTCTCATGCTGTTACTATAGTTACTATCACTGGCCGGCTACTTGCGGAGACTTGTTCCGCAGTACATCTTTCAAATGGCTTAATGACATCGCAAATATGTTGCGCTGGTTAAACAATAGTTCCTTAATTTGTGGTAGATGCGCACATTTGTACTGTAACGTGCTGATTTACCCAGCGGCACACAGGTTGACATGCACTGCGTGACGACGCAAAAAAGAGCTCTATTTGGTACAATTTTCTGTGCATAGACACCAAACTGATAAATCTTCCGAGTAGCCTACCGAATTGACCTCTTTTGTGTCTGAATGGACAAATACACACAACATTACGTTGAAATGTCCGTTTTGGAGAGTATTCACGTAAACTATGTTAGTTATATCGTAATTAAACGGTTGTGAGTGTATCGGATGTGCATCTGTAGTTGCGTTTACATGGTTCAATCGGAACGAAATCAATCCGATTGATCAATCTGAACATGGTGTTTACATGAATGATAAATAAAATAATAGGGTTGATGTGCACGTTTATGTGTCACGAGATTCAAATAGGAATTGATTTTTTGACATGCTCACACAGCACGAATATGCTACTGGTTGCACATAACTATTCTCCTCTATTGGTTCTTTATTTGTTTTAAACAACAGACTTAATATTTATCTGGCTCTGGTCATGATTTGGAGATGAGCATGAACTTTTTTGCCGTGCTGCTTATATTTATCACGCAATAAACCCCGCGCCCAAAAGTTGTGTGTGGATGAGAATCTAAAACAAGCACTGGTGGGACGTTGTCCTGCTTCACTTCACAGACACTGAGTGAAATGAGAATTTTTTAATTGGAAAAAGAGCTTGTTCCATAGAGCTGAAAACTGATAAACCCCTTGAATTTGCTGAGTTCTTTCTGCAGCTGAGAACTGATTAGGACAAGAGAGCTACCAAACTCGACCGTATGAGCTGCCATTTGGGGACATCCAAAAAAAAATCCTCAATGAATGTCCAAATGGTGGCCAACTTCTGCCTTACTGATCACAAAGCCAGTGTGTTACAAGCCAACGTGACATCATGACTTTTGCGTAAACATACACGCCACTTTCGAGTCAAAGTGGCGTGTTATCTCTACGCATTTTGAGCTATCCGCGTGTATGCGTGTATGTCTACGCCATTAACATCCGAGTGATTCCGCATGTCTGTACACGCCGTCAACGAAGCATCTGGGGAGCGATCTTTTTTTTTCCTAGGATGGTAAGGGAACAGTCATAAATGCCATTAACCCCAGTGACGGTTAGGTTTAGGGACGGGGTTGAGGTAAGTCATATATTTATATATACAGTAATAACGTTAAGTCAACGGCGTTCATAAACACGCTAAAAAGCGCTTATGCATCTTGATAGCACGCCAAAAATGGAAATACAAAAATGGAATTGGCGTGTCATACATGCGCTACTTCATGAGATCAGTCTGTACAAGCATGAAAGCCTGAAAGCTTGAGGAAACACAGAAAAACCAAGAAATCCGAAAAGGAGAGAGTTTCTTGAGTCTGGCCTACATCCAACCCCACTCCGAGCTGAGGCTCAAGTTCACGCGACTCCCCAAGTTGCACCTAGAGCACAGCAGAAGAACTGAACAAAGAACTGAACAGCCTTTGTCACTCCCATGGGATTTTGGGAATTCAATAGGATGCTGCAGTAAGTAACCAATGCTCCAAGCACATTTCAAAGAGTCATGGAGAAATGCATGGGGTCCTTGAACCAAAAAGTTTTTTTTTTTTTTTTTTTTTTTGATGATGACCTTATTGTGTTCTCAGAAACCATTTGAACAGCAAAAGGAGAAACTTATGCGAGTTTTGAACGGACTGAGGGAGTTTGGGCCTGGGCCTCAAGTTATTGCCTGAGAAGTGTAATTTTTTTTCAAGAAGTTGGTAAAATACTTTGGACATGTTATCTCAGACAGTGGATTAGAAACTGACCCTGAAAAGATTTCTGGACTCACAACTTGGCCCCGACCAAACAATATTAAAGAGCTTAAGTCCTTTCTTGGATTTACCGGATATTACAGGAGATTCATCAAGGACTTTTCAAAAATTGTAAAGCCCCTTAATGATCTCACTGCTGGCTACATTCCAGCAAGGTGAAAAGCAAAGCCAAGTCATTTTCCAACCCTGACCTTAAGTCACCCTTTGCTGAAAAGTGGACAGCTAAGTGTGAACAAGCATTCAGGGCTCTCATTGGAAAGTTAACAACTGCTCCAATTTTGGGCTTTGCCAATCCTCAACTGCCATATGTTCTCCATACCGATACTAGTCTTCGTGGCCTTGGGGTGGCTCTGTATCAACAGCAGGATGGACAGATGAAACTTATTGCCTACGCCAGTAGGGGGTTGTCAAACTGTGAGAGGAGATACCCCACACATAAGCTAGAATTTCTTGCCCTTAAGTGGGCAATAACTGACAAATTGTCTGACTATCCCTATGGAGCTAAGTTCACCATTGTCACTGACAACAATGCCGATATGCTTCCAGGATCCAGCACCCTTCCCAGAATGTCACAGTTGCAATAGGCTGCAGAACAGGGAGCTGATCCAGTAATCAGCAGAAATATGGACATACTCACCACAGGAAAGTGGTTATTGTGTTTATTGTGTTAGACTGAAAGAGGACAAAGAAGTCCAACTCATGCTTCGAGTGCAGGATCAACTCGTCATTAACAATGCGGTCCTTTACTGTAAAAGGATGAACAGCAGTGAACCATTGTCCACCTGGTTCTTCCCACAAAATATTGTGAAACAGCTCTAGAAGGTCTTCACGATTCAGTTGGAGGACTCTAGAAGATGCTTGGGACTCTAGAAGAAGAAAGTATGGCCGGGTGGCATGACTACATGCAGCCTTTGGTGCACGCATACAATTGCACCAGAAATGACACAACAGGCTTTTCTTCTTACCAGCTAATGTTTGGGAGACAGCCAAGCCTCCCATGTGGCGTTCGAACTACACCTAGAGGGGCTGACCAGAACCATTCACACTGCACAAGAGCTACAAACTTGCAGTGGAACACTGTGAAAGAATCGCTCAGAAAAACAAACAGAGATATGAAAGTAAGAGAAACCATCTTGGAAGTAGGAGACCCTGTTCTCGTCAAGAATGTACGCGTATGCGCAGTATCAGCTGCTTGTGCTCATCACTTCTCTCAGCAGTGGCACCAACATGTCTCAGTTCTCTGTTCGAGTTACTGAAGTAAAATATACTTCGGGATATTGGTTTATTTCGGAGGGACTATCAGGCATGTCTGAAAGTTAGTAACTTTAGTAACTTGTGGATCAGCACTGACACAAGCCGAGAACTGTTTCGAACGATTCAGTTCGATTTAGTGTACTGGTCATTAAAAAGAACCGGTTCAAAAGAATGATTCATTCACACTATGATCACTACAGTCTGCAGAGAGATGGAGGTGGCAAGAAAAAGGTGAAGGCTGGGGATTGGAAGCTCCGTAAATACGTTACACAAATAGAAAGAGTAAAAGTGTGGGAGACATTTGCCGAAGTAATGTAAGATGATGACCAAAGTGCTGGCTTTGTTATGTGTACGTCTTCTTGCGATGCTGTGTTGTTACACGTCTATGGCCCAATGACGCTACGATGAGCATTTACTACTTTTAAAAAATGCGGTCAGGAAGCGGGTCGGGTACTATATTTTCTTACTTTTTTTGCGGTCCGAGTTGCGGGCGGGTAGTTGAAAACGTCGGTCGGGTGCGGGTTGTTTATACATTGACCCGCGCATCACTGATTCTGTTGGCCCTGAAAGGACACTGCATCATTACTTGCTCTTACCTTGTGGCTTCCTGGCTCCATCCATCGAAGCAGAAGCGAATCGGCATAAGAAAAACAAAGACACAATGCGACCTTCCCAGACTCCAGTGACTGAAGAGGGAGAACAGCTGGAATCATATGATAGTGAGGAGGACGTTGATTACGACTACCCAGAGGAAATGCTGGTGACAATTTTCCCACCTGTCACTGTTGTCCATGAAATCCCCCAGATGTTCCTGTTTATTGGCTGAGCTAAAGAAGATGAGTGATCTTTATTCTTTTTTTTTCCTACCCTCTCGTCAAGTGCGTCGTGAGATGAAGACGGAGTGAGAAAAATGTAGTGAAACTGACCACTTTAACTGCGCTGGGCCAAAGTAATTGTTGTGATTGTCCATTCCCCTAGATGGCGCTGCTTCATGTTTATTGGCCGAGTCACTCTATGTTGCGCAGCTAAAGAAGATGAGCGATCTTTTTCTTCCTACCCTCTCGTCAGGTGCATTGTGAGATGAAGACGGAGTGAGATAAATATAGTGAACTACATGGGATAAATTATTTTCAATATTATTAGGTAGTAAAAGTGGAAAGAAGTCCATTTAAAAAATAGACAATTATAAAGGCAGCACACTTGTCATTTAATGGCCAGTGTCATCAGCAGGCACAAAACAGGTGTCATGCCACACTATGATGTATTTGATCATGATTATGATGCATTAGCAAGTGTCAGACTAAGCGTTGCTATTTTTCACTATCAGAAATACGGCTTTATGTCAGGGCCATAAATCTCCTCGATTGTACATTGGAATGGTCACCTTCCGGAGTATAGAAAAAAGACAGTGAGGTGAGCTGAAGCCGAACAGACTGTTTCAAATCTTAAAGCAGCCAAGGACACTAATGTCACCTGAAACACAGGCTTATGAATAGCAATGAATCCTTTACGTCATGCTCTGTGGGTATTAAGAATAACTATTGATCTGAATGAGTAAGAAGTGGAGAGTAAATGGAGGGAAGCGAAAAATACCTGATGAATGAGAAATGCTTAAATATAGAACTACAAACAGATATTTAGGCTGGGAAGGGAACAATATAAAAATATTATTGCTATTTACTTAAAAAAAATACTATTACACTTGATATTTTTGAGTAGTTAAGGCTTGATTTCATGCATGGAATCTACCTGAATAAAGCATGTAAAATCCATTAAATTATTTAGTCTATGACACAACGAATTTAACATTTTTAGTAAAATATGTTTTTTTTTAAAGTTGATGCTCAAAATTGTGTGAACTTGAGTAATAAGCTGTTTATATTATTATTAAAATACTGTATGCTGCTCAGCACAGAAACAAACTTGTTACTGCAGTTGCATTATAGCAAATGTATTGCTCCAGTATCAATATATGCAATTTATTTGAACATAAGCCCCACTCTTCTGCACAATGATAACATTTATTAGTGAAATGTTCCCAATAAAATAAAATGTACACAATATTTTTAATTATCACCTAAATTACAAGAACCATGATTCATTTTTTACAGTGAAGTAGAATTTGGCTATGATGCCCTAGACCTTTTAGAAGTGCCCCTGTTTATGAAAAATATTATGTTGGAAAGTTTTACTATGTCCTCCTATACTTTCTTGTTCTTACAGGAGAGCGGCTCCGTCTACTTGCAGTTCTTGTGCTCCACTAGCCTGCAGCTGGATGTCATTTTTGAAGTCCTGGAGGAGTTTGATTGGACGGCGTTCTCTGTGGTTACCACACGTCACCACGGCTATGAGGATTTCCTGGCCATGGTGGAAGGCATGATAGATGGCTCCTTCATCGGTTGGGAGAGAAAGAGTGTGGTGATGCTCAACCTGACCGATGACCCGGGAGGGGCTCGAACCCGCAGGCTACTGAAGGAGAACGAAGCACAGGTCAGGAGTGGGAATGGGAAAAAAAATGCTTCTCTTTTGAATCCTTTTATAATTTAACACATTATATTATCAGCATTAAAAAATGTAGTGAGAAAGTATAATTTATTGCTAATCTGAATTTCAGAATGTCTTAGTATTTGGTTTGTCTCTCTTCTGCTTTAATGACAGCAGCACTCAAGCAGCTGCTTGAACTCAACAAGTTTGTAAAACCTGATGATCATGTTCTCCAGTGTGATCATCAAAGAACAACTTGAGCTTTAATGGAAGCAAGAACATCTGACTGCCTGTACAAAAAAGTCACATGATCAATGCTACAAATTTATTTACATGCGATTAGTGAAATAGAATTAGTGGAGGGTAGTTATGTTTTCTTCTTCCTATATCATTAGTATGGAAGCTTGTTTCTGCCATGGAATAAAACAATTTAAAGGATAATTGCAATGTTGTATCTCACAATTCTGACTTTTTTTTCTTAATTGTGAGATATAAACTCTCACAATTCTGTAAAAAAAATTTTTTATAATAAATGCGACTTTACAACATGCAATTCTGACTATAAATCGCAATTGCAAGTTTATATCTTGCAATTCTGATATTAGCCTATAACTCGCAATTCAGACTTTACAATTCGCTATTGTCAGTTTATATGCAATTCTGAGAAAAAAAAAAATCTGAATTGTTTGAATACCTTTTTAATTTTAATCCAGTGGCAGAAACAAGCTTCCATATAGTATGTATTTTTACATGTTATTAATTAAAATCAGTTGAAATGGTTAATTTCCCGATTTTTCATTTTCATTTATTTTAATTTCATTTTTTTGTATATCAATTTGCTATATATTTTTCACTCAAAAAATCTGTGCTCTGAACCTTAAATTTTAATCTGATCTGACTTTTTGTCCCATTTTTTTTGTTCATTGTCATTTATTAAGTAATTTTACATATATAAATTCTAAAATGATTTATTCCAGGATTAAAGCACAGATTAAAAAAATATAAATAAATCAGTTATTATGACAGCTCACATTAAATATCCCAAATCTTGGTATTTTCAAAGGGTTCATAATCAGCGTTTTTGTTTAATCTGTTAATTATTTTTAAAATGTAATTCAGTCCCTTTTGTGAACTACACTGCAGCTCTTTTTCTCAATTGCGACTGTTCATACTCTTCCACTGTTATTTTCCTTTTATTGAACTAGTGTTCCCACTCCACCAACTCCTAGATCATTTTTTCCCCCATTTTAATTCAAAGTGGCTTCACTGGCAGCACAATTAACAATTGTATTACAAAATCAGTCTTGGTTAATTATAGAAGTATGAATATGACAAAGAAAAGAGAGAAGCCAGCTCTAATGCCCCAGAGCAATTATTCTACAGAAATTCAAAATAAGAAAAATATGGTAAAGCTCCTCATGCATTCTGTCGCTTCCTCCATATTCCCAACTTGATTTCTCTATTAACCTTCCCTCTCATCGCTCGTGTATTCGTTCCACTCTTTCTTTTTCTTCTCTCTCTCTCTCTCTCTTACTTTCCTGCATACTTTGGCCTTTACGGGAAGGCTCCAAAAGAGAAGGAGGTTGCGTGACCTACGAAAGGGGAGATGGCATCCGTAATGTTACAGAGCAGCGTGACATTAAATGACAGTTTCCATCTGACCCAAAGGTGGTCAACTCAATTCCCCACAGGACGCCAGCAGACATCCTCTACGTTCAACAACTTGACTGATTAATTCTCCACAGTGTCCAAGTACCCAGACTTTCAGCCCCTAATCAGTGACTGATACAGGAGCACATTCAAAGTGCCTGTCACGTTTCCGCATGGAAAAGAATGAGGAAAAAATTGGGGTCAGCTTGATGCTATGCGAAAGCTTTTCCTTTTTTTTTCTTTTTTTTTCTTTTTCTCAAAATTATGAAACATCAGTTCGGTTTTTGTAAGGGCTCAACAGACTCGCATTACATCAAAGTGCAGATTTTATCAGCAAGCTTTGTTATAAATGTAAAAACCCTGCCGCCAGTGATTCGCTTTAAAGCATAAGCTTACTCGCTATATTTTATTTTAATAAGCTTGACAAGAAAGAGTAGCATGATGATAAATTGTAAACTGCTCCATTGTCAAAGCTGCTATAAGACTAAATATAATACATTCCCTCTTCAAATATGTGTTTAGCCCTCAAAGACCCAGTGTAGCAGAATAGCAAAGTTTGTATAAAGCAATGAAATAATGCATAACAATCTCAATCTCAATTGAATTCAAAACTTGCATTTAGTGTATTACAAAAAAATACAGTGGTGAATTTTTTTTTTTTCTTGTGCTTCGCTTAGGGGTAAAAAGTAGTTTGAAATGCGTGACGACCAGTAATGTATCGTTAGCGAAGATCCCCACCCTGTCAACACTGCTGAGAGAGTTTAGGTGAATATGTAAATATTAGCTGCATGCTTTCCTATCAAAAATTAAATAAACACACAAAACAGTAAAAGCTGAAAGAAAAGGAAAGCTCTCAGATTTATTTAAAATATCTTCATTTGTGTTATGAAGGTGACAAAAAAAAACAACAACAAAAAAACAAACAATATTGTGCAAAATAAAACCTTTATGCTTTGCTTGTTACTGTGACAAGACAATTTGTGTTTCAGGACAACTTCATTTAAGGAATATTTCACCCAAAAATTAGTGACATAACTTCTTCATTAAAACACAATGACTACGTTTACTGTACATGCAGCCAATTTTTGGGTTATGGTCGGGTTAAGGTCACTATTCGGGTTTCTGAAACATTAGGAATAACCCGTTTACGTGCGTGAGCAGAGAGAGTTTCTCCTGTATACATTGGAATTGCAATATCCCGATGTAAACGGCGACGCACGGTTAGTATCTAAACGTATGGACAACCTTAAGACACAATATGCGTCATTTCCGATTCTTCTTCCTGTATCCAAAGACGACAACAGCAGCACACGGATAATGAATAGTTTGGGGCAGATAGCGATCGCCTTTGTTTGCGCTTTGATGCCGGTAACGTTACTGACTTCGCTCCAAAAGTATGCTGTGTGCTGTGTCTCGCCATGTTTACTTTCGGTATACTGCTCGCGGCTTTGCGCCTACTCAAAAGACCAAGATTCCTTGCGAATAGAACATGCGCAGAATACAAATCACTATGGGGATATGCCGATATGAGTTTACATGACAAAAAATTCAGGTTAGAAAAGGGGTACCCCAGGTATAATATCCCGGTTTTTTAAAATCCGGGATATGAGCATATTCGGGTTTTTGCTGGTGTTTACATGGCCTTTCGAGACCGGGTTATTGCTAATATCCCGGTTTTGAACGAGTTATTGGCTGCATGTAAACGTAGCAATGAAGAATTGTTCAAGGAAATATGAGCACTTTAGGTCAATATAACGCAAGTGAACATGTGAAATCACTTTGAGAGTGAGTTCAGACTCACTCCAAATCGAGTTTTTGTGCTTATCTGATTGGAATCCGATCATGTTGTAAGCCTGACTCGATCGATCCAATGGCGGCATTCGATCAGCGGTTGTAGGTTTCTGCGTGTTACTGTCGCTCCGCATGGCAAAGAAATTCGATTAAATGAAATACATTCATTTATTAACTTGTTATTTATTTCATCTGACTCCATAAATTAAAAGGTTTTAATGATACTGTACCTGTACATCAAATGTGAGTGAATGTTTGACTATTCTTTTTAACTCTTTACTGAAAATAATGGTGTTCAGGTAAATGTATCATGCCAATTTCATAATCAGTTCAAAGATAATAGATACAAAACATCAAATACTCTTGAATAAAGACAAAAGATGCGAACCGTGATTGAGGGTTTTGCTTACGCTTTACATCACGGGCTAATCTGGGTTACAGAATCGAGCCGAGCGTTTTGTTGCGTTTCATTACATAGACAGAAACCTCTTTCACATGGGAACATTGTTAACAATGCAAATCTGCATTCAGAGGTTACACCTTTTGAGAGCAGGAGGCCATTTGCCTGGAAGACCAACCCTCTTTTGTATGCAAGTTATCTCTAAACTCTTAAAAACTTTTATTCCCTTTTGTTTTACTTCTCTGGAAATGAGAAATTTGTAGCAGTCGCACTGAGACATTTCAGATGATACAAAACGTTTAATACTGTATGATAATTATTCGCATTAAACCACATGGATTCTTGGGTGAATTTTGGTGATCTCAGCATGAGGGAGAAGGGATGGGGGAAGATGGAAAGAGATGTAGATTAGGAAGATTCTGAGCGTCTCGAATGATGATGCTAACTTCACAAGAGAGAGTTCAAATGTTAATATCCTTTGTTTTCTCAGAGAGTAGCCCTCTCTTCCAGTTCTTCCAGTTTCTCCAGTCTTACAATATTTAGCAAGTATGAATGGCAAAATAAATATCACAAGAAATGTGATTTTTCACAAGAAACCACAAAATGTGGTTTGAAATCCTATTTAAATCGCATGTCTGGAAATCCAGCCCGTTCTCATCCTTTAGCGTCACATAGAACGCTATGTGACAAAACGGCGCTATACTACGCACATGGCACCCTTTATCGTTAATATTCACGCGAACCCAAGGCGTCATAAATCCTTTAGCGTAATATCAGACTACCCTACCCCACACCTAAACCTAACCATCACAGCGCGTGTTATATTAACGATAACGGGTGCAATGTGCGTAGTATAGCGCCGTTTTGACATATAGCGTTCTGTGACGCTAAAGGATGAGAATATTCGGATTTCACATGGTTTATACCACTTTCTCTCACCAAGTAAAATGTAAACATCCACACTGTAAAAAAAAAAATTTTCTTTTGTCAAATCAACTTAAATAATTTATTTAGTTGAGATAACTTATTATTTTGAGTTTCTGATTATTAAATTAATCTCCTTCATTGTATTAACTCACTTTTTCCAGTTCAATCAACTTAAAAATTTAAGGCAACCAGGTTACTTACTTTTTTAAGTTAAACCAACAATATTTTTTTACAGTGCAATATTATTATAGGAAACATTCTGAAAGTCAATGCAGAAACAAGATTGTGTTCTGGCAAAGTGCCAATCTGGCAGAAATTTACAATATACAATATAATGGAGACATACTGAATTTTGGTAATTTTTGTTGCCTCAGATGATCCTGTAGTTCAGCATGGTGGCTAAATATGTTGTAAATAAGACAACATCTGTATTGCAAGTCGCTCCACGTTGCATTTTTTTTTTTTTTGGCTAATACCTACCATCGCAACCTCATTGCCTTAATGCAGTCATTCCAGAAAAGAAAAGAGCAGCAAGGGACACACAAATCAGATCTGAACAGTTGAGATGCACAATGTAGACTATCAGATTCCAATCGGATACACAAATAATCATATTTGGACTGACAATGTGAACGTAGTGTCACATTATGGTAATCATGGTAATCATATCAAGTAAGAAAGACAATCAAAATGGGCAGAGTAGTGGGTCCCCAGGACCAGGATTCTGTCAACAGCCTCTGTTGGAATGATCTTAGTCTCCTTCCCTGAAGCCCTTCCTCACCACCAGATTGTTTTTCCAGGGTCTTGGACAATCTGATTAAGCATGCTTGAGGTCCGAGGCTATTGCCCCCTGGCACGTTGTTAGCCCTGGTTTGCACTGGCCCGACAGTGGAAAAGCGGGTAATACAGATGATAACTTAAGGCTAGTAAAATAATGGAAGGGAATAATTACATGGACAAATTAATCATGAAGAAAAGCACATGCATACATACTGTAGCTGTTTTGCCTTATCAGCATCTATGCTAAAGCCGTTGCTGGCCCTTACTGATTGATTTTGCACTGCTCTCTCTGTCTCTTTATGGTCAGTTGAAGAGAGTGAAAGAGTATCAGTGCCTGTGCTAGGGATAAGAGCGAAAATCAAAACGTTATTTCAAAAAGGGCACAAATAAACCCTTTACACTACCATATCAGAAGTATGGAGGCCTTAAAAAATGTTTAAATGTAGAATGCCTTCAATTCAGGGAAGATGTCCTCTTCCACATTGGTGTCTCTGTCAAAGACTCGAAGGGCTGCAGTTCTTGCTAGCCGGATTTGCTTTTCACTGAAAAGTAATTTTAACAATAGAATGAATATAGACATTTCGGGTTATCTCACGAGGTGTTCTGCATAATATCTTACACTAGGGGAAAACCTCTTTTCCACGACATTGCGAAGCCAAAAATTATCCTTTATTGTGAATTAATGTAAAACGCGTTGCGACAGCATGCAGACATGGGGCAAGATGGCTTGCGTACCTATTGGCTGTCCTGCGCCAACTGCAGTAGCCTATTGAGAGAAGCCTTTTGGTGACGGCCCAATGGGGGCACTTCACGTCCACTGTGTCACACTCCCGTCTTAAGCGGGCGTGGCCTTGCCCTATAAATATAGCTTGATCGGCTGATTTAATCTGGTTTTTCACAGCCAAAGCGAACCAGAGCGTGTTGCAGAGAACCGAGGTTACGTTAGTAACCGAATATGTTTTTTTTTTTTTTTTTTCATATTTAAGTAAAACCTAATTGACAGCAAAGCTTTGAAACCTGAAAACAAGCCCTGCGGACTTTCTAATTTCAGCCTATGCTTTAAGCATGGTTGCTTTAATTAGCACATTTCTAAGCTGTAGCACATTAAATTGCCTACATTGAGAAAATCTTAAAATGTTCAATCGTAAAGCAGTTTCATACTTTCACAATTTTCACACACAATATTGAACTTTCATCAGCAAGATGAAAGCTGTTGTTCAAAAAAATGATAAATGAAGTCCAGCGAGCCGTTGCAGTCAAAAGATCCATTTGTCATCTCACAAATGTTACATTAAAGTGAAATTGCAAGTTAATTAGCATTTACTTGCAAATAATTGCAGATGAACCGTGCACGTCAGACATGAGTGAAAATAAACGGTTCTTTTCATACGCAGGCAGAAAATACAAAGTTCAACAAAACGCTTTTTGCAGGATTGATCATTTTTCTGCTCTGCCAAGGCTGAGTGTGCATGTGCATGTTAAACCCCCCCCCCCCAAAAAACACGACTTGCACCATTTACTGGTTCTCACCATTATATGTGGTACATAAAGTAATGCACAGCTATACTAAATTGGAGACTTACACTAAAATGAATTTTATTACCAAAATATGCCAGCACAAATGACTTAATAACATTTAAAATAATCAGTTAAAATATATGTATATATGTATATATATCTGTTGGAATTATATCTGTACTCTCATTGTCGTCCACCATTAATCAAAGAGGAAATAATTTGCAAGGACCAGAAATGATCCACTGTCTCAATTATGTAAACTCTCTGTAATTACACTAACTTTGATCACTGATTCACACTGCAAGTGTTGATGTTATTTACATCAACACTTTTTAACTCTGGTAAATTAATGCCATAAAATAACTCTAAACAACACAGGATATTTCGCTGGTGAGAAGTATCTGATTATACTGCACGATATGATTGCATGAGCTCTGCAGTTTACCTCTCCTGATAAGTCATGTCACTTTATTTATAGAAATTTAAATCAAGCAGCTTTACATAATTAAATAATAATAATAAAACAATGACAGTTTCCCTTTCGATTAAAATTACTACTACATTTTCCACCAAAGTGTATCTTCAGTGTGTTCTTGTTTTTACTTACGGATGTCCGACATCAACAAACTGAACAGAGGAAATGAACCGGAGAAGATCTCCATGTCAAAGGCGGCGAAGCCTATTACATCATCGCCAAGGACAAATAAAAGTGCGAAGGCATTTACCAGCCGAAGCAAACTTTTCCAGAAAGTTTGCTTTGGCAAGCTGTTTCGAACTTCTGAAACAAACTCCAAACTTACATCATTTTTGAGCAAAGGTTTCCAGAAAGTTTGCTGTATGCAATATGAAGTGTCACACAGGGAATTGTGGGAATGTCAATTTACGGTTTTTCACTGTAAATTATACAACGATTTGTTCTTTTTCACTTTCAAAAACTGTAAATTTAACGGTATTGTACTGTAAAATTATATCACAGTTATTTACCGTATAAAGTACGAAAACTTTCTGTTAACCAATTAACAGTTTTGCTGTTTCGAACACCAGATATGAACTCCAAACGTACTTAATTTTGTCCTGATTTTGTTTAAAATGATGTCGCATCAGTTCGTTCTTCGATTTCACAAGAAATATACCTTGGCCTTAAATGCCCAGTGTTCCAATTTTGCAATGCTTTTCCAAATTATTCCCTGGTGAAAATGTATCTTTTTAAAAAAAAAAAAATGAAAAAAATAAAATAAAATAATGGCTTCCTAGAGCAGTGCTTGACATTAATGCTTTTTTTTGAAGGGGCAAGTACAAGTAGCCTGATTAAAATGTTGTTAATAAAACATCACTAGGGAACCACTGAAAATTCACCCACCAAAAATGTGGGTGCAAAAAGGATTCAGATTTTATTACATTCAATCTAAATGGCGATAGATAGTGGATAATGAATTGACATTAAAGGGTGGTTGATTATGATTTTACTTTTCTAACTTTAGTTGCTGTTTGAGCATAAACAGCATCTGCAAAGTTAAAATGCTCAAAGTTTAAAGCAAAGAAAGATATTTCCTTTTAAAGAAATCATTTTTTAAGGACTACAGCAAACGACTGGTAGAGACTACATGACATTCCTCCTGGGTTACTTACATCACTAACTCTAAAATTGACATAAATTCAATTCAATGAGAAGAGGAAGAGTTGTAGTAGAGCAGATACGGGCATCTTTATATAAGGGTCAGGTTATTGGAGCTATATAATTTGTTTTTGTTTTGTCCAGCAATGTAGTTCCAAACAACGCCAAAACAGAACTGTTGTGTCGTGTCAAAACAACACACTTCAGTGATTCATTTTTGAATAAATCGGGTGAGTCTGTGATTCAGTATGGGTCACTGAACATAAAGACATAAAGACAGACCGTCACTTGGTTGGTGGTTTAGTTCTTATTCTAATATTTTATATTTGGACATGTTATTTAAAACATTAATCTCATAACATTATTTTTGTTGTTGAAATCCATCCATGCCACCTCTAGGTTCATTAAACAGTCTGTGTACATACATCTAAATAGCACTTTAAATTCAGCTTTCCTCTGCAGTGAAAAGATAACAGCCCTTCAGTGTCTTATTTTCATAATTGAATAGATTGATAAAATGTAAGAATTTGACACACAAGATGTTTCAACATATTTCAAATATTAAGAAAATGCTTTTTTTTAGAGGTACAAAATTCCCTGGAAATCAAGAGGACTAATATCACAAAACAAATCTGCTGATTTAAGAAAGTAAGCACTGATAGAACACTGATGAGAATATTGTTTCAGAATGACATTTACACCATTCTTTTCAGACAGGATTTTTTTTTAACTTGGACAACCACATAACAAGGCTTAATGTCGAGCCCTGTCTAAAGACATAGTGAATGTCGAAAAAACATCATCGCATCATGAATGTCAATGCTTGGGTCTCTGAGTTTAAAATGTGCAGAATGAATGGAACCAGCACCCCGTGACAGAATTGTCATCAACTGCAAGTTTATTTTGATTACCAAATCTTTATAACCAAAAAGCAGAAAATAAGACTCACAGCCATTAAAATAAAATGGTGCAGTCCAATATCCACAGCCTAGTCTTGCCCCTGCTGGAATGTCTGTTTATTCCACACTACTACTTTTGCTACAATTGTTATACTGTTTACATTTTTGGAGGATTGCAGGTTATCAGTCAACACTCAAGAGTAGTTTTATCTCCCTGTTAGAAGCCTGTGGCTACATGTCGACAAGTGGGATAAGCAATACATCTCCAGCAAAAAAAAAAAAAAAAAAAAAAACATGACCCGTATCACAGTAATTTTAAGATGTCTGACATCTCTGACCTTTTTTTAAATGTGTGTGGACAAAGCCCTCGTACATCACTTTCCAGGTTTGAGGTTTATAAAAACACCTTTGGTCGTGCTAAAGATATTGTAGAACACATGCTTGATAACAAGCTGACCGGATCACATTATTCCGAAATTTTCTGAAATCATAGACAGCCAGAAAGAGGTTATTGAGCTTGATGGCTGTAATATGTTTATTTTTTCCGCTGGAGACTCTTAATTTACATGATATTCATGTTCCAATGATATTCATGTTCTTTGGTATCCTTAGCTGGTCCAATTATGTTTTTATTCACTCCAAACTTTTTTTCTTCCATAATGTGACGTTTCAGAATAAATCCGAGTATTGAATGAGATTTTTTTTTTTTTTAGGTAGATCAAGTTTTTTTTGTGCAATTATTTACATCAATGATTGTCGTGCAATAAAACAAGGAATGACCATTAAAGGGATTGTTCATCACTTACTCTCAAGTTGTCGCAAACCTTTATGAGTTTCTTTCTTCTGTTGAACACAAAAGAAGATATTTTAAAGGATGTTGGTATTCAAACATTTGACGTTAGCAATTGACTTGAAAACAAAAAAGTTAATTGCTACCATCAACTGTCTGGTTATCAACATTCTTCAAAATGTCTACTTTTGTGTTCAGCAGAAGAAAGAAACCCATAAAGGTTTGGAACAACATGAGGGTGAGTAAGTGATGACAAAATTTTCATTTTTGGGGGAACTTTAAAGGGATACTCCACTTTTTTTGGAAATAAACTTATTTTAACACTCCCCCAGAGTTAAACAGTTGGGTTTTACCGTTTTCGGATGTATTCAGCCGATTTTCTGATATTTAGAAGACTATCAGTAAACAGACAGTTTCTGGTCTCATTGACTTCCATAGTGTTTTTTTTCCTACTATGGAAGTCAATGAGACCAGAAACTGTCTGGTTACTGATAGTCTTCTAAATATCAGAAAATCGGCTGAATGGATTCAAAAACGGTAAAACTCAACTGTTTAACTCTGGGGGAGTTGTAAAATGGGCCTATTTCCAAAAAAAAAAAAAATTGGAGTATCCCTTTAAGTAAATGCATTTTGATTTTATTCCGAATACTTATTCTATTCTCGCTCTACCACTCTTTACAGGTACGACTCCTGTATTGCTCACAGGAAGAGGCGGGACACATTTTTAAGGCTGCATGGGCATCAGGACAGGCTACTCCCTCGCATATGTGGTTTGCGGTGGGCCCTGGTCTGGCAGGACTTGGCCTTGAGGGTCTACCCAAGGCTGTGTTTGCTGTGAGGCCACAGGGATGGAGGGACGAGCCACGACGGAGAATTGCAAAGGGTGTGTCGGTACTGACGCACGGTGCTATGGCTTTGCGTAGGGAGTACGCTGGGACTCGAGGGACGAGCTTTGCTGGGAACTGCATGATGGATGGAAATCAAACCCAGAGGATCCCAGATAGGATCAGGTAAGAAAATCTACTTGATTGCTGATACAGTAGGTTCATGGCTTTGTTTGATGTACACCCATGTACAAAAACAAGAAGAAAGAAAAAAATATACACAGGTAAAAAATGTAGGGTTAGTACCGTTTTTTATATGTTTTTTGAAAAACGTCTCTAATGCTACGTTCACACACACGCGAATAGCACGTCAAATTTGCGCCTACCGCGTCTAGTTATACGCGTGACCACTTTGACCGCTTTGAATGAGGTCTTTAGATAATCACAAACAAGTCTTTTATTTTTCAAACCATGATCTGAACATGATCCAGCTGCATTTAAAAGAATACTGACCATAATGCATTCCAGGACGTTCCATTTAAAATTGTTAAAGCTTTCATTTGATAAATATGTATTACATTTCAGTTGTAATATATCTCCCCACAGTATCCTAACACAAACCGAAACTCTTTATTTCAAGCTGTGCATAACTGGTGTTAATTATGCATGAACAATACATTGACTTTGCACTGTTAGAGGAAATGGCCCTAAACCGGGTACATCATGAGCGGCAAAGCAAAACAAAAAATAATCTAACGAGTTCCTGTTTCATCTCTTGCTGTGAAAAATTCAAAGACTACTGTGACTGTGATGACTGAATCAAAACCCTGTCTTGTCTGTTACCTGGGTCTCTCTTCCCATAACCCCATTGAGGCCACATGTGTTCAGTCACACACACAAGCCCTTAACCTGCATTTGATTTGTGTTTGACAGCCCATACTGCAGGGATTTGCTGCCTGTCAGTCATACTTCTCACAAATCACTCCAAAAAAAATAAAATAATAAAAAGCCCTCAAACAGCACCACTGACTTGTCTTTTATGTTGGGGGAGCTCTTTTGGAAGTGTTTGTGTCACTCAGGCATGAACTGCGGGAATCATAAATCTTTTAAGCACCTTCAAAAGTCAATCACTTAAACATGACATCAGTTTAGGTTAGCTGACCTGGCTAGTTCATTTCCATTTTGAGCATCCTCTCAAGCCCACTTTACCAGCACGGTTATTTACATTTAGGTATTTGGCAGATGCTTCTATCTAAAGCGACTTACATTGCATTTCAAAGTACACATTTTCATTCTTATCAGTCCTTGCTTTCCCTGGGAATCGAACCCATGATCTTAATGTTTTAAGCACCAACGCTCTACTATTTAAAGCTACAGGTTATCAACCATCAGATTTAGTTTAATGTGACATCTGCATATTAGATGTCCACGTTTTGATGGGAAAATTTTAGTCTGAATGAGGATTTGCTTCTTTACCGCAAAATATTGTAACATATATTCCTTAAGGGGAGCTAATGGACAATCCGTACACTTTACTATTCATTCGTGCTGAGCACGGAATCACATCCATAGATCAGGCTCCCCCCAAACCATAATATCTCTTTTATTTAATTATTTTCTTCCTTATTTTGAAATCAATGCAACTTGCATTTGAATGAACTCTTGAATGAAGTAGTGGAGTCACAGAGAAAATGTTTTGTTCTTTAATTAATTTTCTAAAACGGATGGATGGGTTTCCATTCCAAAGTATATGTCCATGTCATATTTCAGTTCTAAAATTAAAGTTATACTTTGCCTATTGCCTATTTTTAGGACCATTAATATTGTGACACTGCGACATTATTTCCATGACAAATAAGCATATTTTCCTTCCACGTTTCATTATGGCAAAATATCAGGATATTTTACTTTCAGGTTTATACTCTCATTATTTTCAAACGTGATTCTCATTAGGTTTCTATTAAATGACTCACCATTTAAATAATATACCATTATTTGTTTCATTATTGTAATGAGCGAGATTTTTTTTTTTTTTTTTTTGGTGGCACATTGCTATAATGAGAATTGGGAGGGGGGGGGGGATTGTCATTAAAGTAATTGTCACAATCAGGGCCGTAGCTATTGAATTCTGGGCCCCCATAAAAAAAGAAAAAAAAGAAAATTGATGTGGGCCCCCAACGTCCTCCACTCATATCATGTACTATAACCGTAGGCCTATAATATATGGCCATGCAGGCTCACATATGGTGGTAATAAGGATTTCTTACAAAATAACAAAACAGACAAATAAATAAATGCAAATACAGGTTTTTGCTTTTACTTATTTCATATAAATTTATATGCAAAGTTGATTTATAAATATTATATCAAAACAGTGGCATTTAGCCATTAATAACTAGCAATTATGCAAGACAAAATAATAAAATAACAAGAAATGAATACAATTATACGATTTTTTTATCTTTATTTTTTCTAAATGGGCATACCGGCAATATAATAGGCCTATAAAATGTTGGTAACACTTAACAATAAGGTTCATTAGTTAATAGTTAATGTATTAACTAACAATGAGAAATACATTTATTATAGTGCTTATTAATCTTTGTTATTGTTAGTTAATAAATATAAAGCTGTTCTTGTTCACAGTGCATTAATATCAACAAATACAACCTTTGATTTTAATAATGTATTAGTAAATGTCGAAATTAATTAAGATTAATACATGCTGTAGAAGTATCGTTCATTCTGAGTTCATGTTAACTAATGAACCTTATTGTTACCAAAATGTCTTTCCAGGCAATCTCATGTCAAACAGCTGAGACAAATATTCAGAAATGCTGTCAAATGTAAAATAAAACCACTTAAGTTTCTCATTGTCTTCATTGTTGATGAAGATAATGTACTGCCATTTGATTAAATAAAAAATAAAAATGTATCAATCAAGAGCAGTGAGTTGTATTTGTGTAATGTATTATCTTAAACATTTCTCATCAGCAGCCGACAGGTCTGTGATCAATGTGACACGCCATATCCATTTACCTGCGTGTTACACAAACCAACAAGCTGCATAATAGTGCAATAGACTAAAACTAACCACACGCCGGTATGAGATGTGCAGACTGAAGGGCTCTGATTAGGTATCCAAAATGATCAGGGCACGGCATCCCATCACATTGACATCCCTACTCGGACTGCACTAATTTGTCTTGTTAAAGGGATAGTTCACTTTGAAATTCATTTTTGATATGTTTTAGCTTACCTCAAGGGCATCCAAGATGTAGCTGTCTTTGTTTCCACAGTATTTTCAATTTTGATATTTTTAGGTCAAACCATTCTTGTCTGTCAGTCATATAATGGAGGTATATAGGGTCCACCCTGGGTCCACCTCAAAGAGCATGCACATGCACATCCAAATTAAACATGATTTAATGACTCATAAATGTAAGTACACATTGATGGCCTAAGACACGAAATGAGTGGTTTTTGTGAGAAAACTAACAGTATTTATATCGTTTTTACCTCTTGTAACCACAGCCACGTCCAAGTGATCTGAAGGCATGGGGTCTGCGCAAGCGCCGGAAAGCACCGGAAGTGATCTCTTACGCGGTTGCGAAAAAAAAAATCAACGTTTTCTGTTGATATATCGAAATCGTCTTCCATTGCAATTTCCTGTAAATATGTTTAGATCTTCACAATGAAGGATAACACTTCTGAAATCTCTGAAACAATGAGTGACGTACATACGCGAGAGATCACTTCCGGGGCTTTTCCTTGCGCAGATAGAAGCGCCCTCACCCTCAAAGTACTTGGACATGAGTGTAATTACAAGCGTTTTCTCACACAAACCGCTCGTTTCGTGTCTTAAGCCATCAATGTGTACTTACATTTACGAGTCATTAAATCATGTTTAATTTGGATTTCTCTGTGCATGCTCTTTGAGGTGGACCCCATAGACCTCCATTATATGACTGACAGACAAGAACGGTTTGACCTAAAAATATCAAAATTGAAAATACTGTGGAAACAAAGAGACCTACATCTTGGATGCCCTTGAGGTAAGCTAAAACATATCAGAAATTAATTTCAAAGTGAACTATCCCTTTAAAGAACGTTTTGATGGGATGATTAAGCAGTTCTCCTCGAAATAAAAATGTTTTGTGGTAAGGAAATAGTGGTTTAGAAAGACATTAGGGTAATTGATGACAGACTTTGAACAAATGGACTGCATTTCTTTAAGAAAAAAATGGTGAAGTCTCTTGTGGTTTATGATCATGTTATTGACCAATCTTTCTGACCTATGAAGCACCCACGTTTTATATTTGAGCTTGTGGTCATTTTAGTGAAGTTAAATTGATCATAGCGGTTAGTCAGTAGGATGATAGAGAATCTAGTATTAATATAATGCATCTAAAGTCCACTTTTGAGTTGACTAAATAATGAATTCGCTTTGATTCTTTGACCTCAATATATTCCCGCATGATCTGCAGTCCAATCAACGGCACACGTTTTAGAGGCACGGGTACACTGTTTTTATAGTGATATTTTGTCACTGACCATCGCATACGGCCATCTACTCTGGGAACAGTGTATTCCAGTTACTCAAGTTTATACATGGAGGCAGATGTGCCGCAAGCTGTTCCTAAATCAGTCATTAGAGGCTGGTGCAGGAAACAAGAGTGCTGGCATTACTATGAGTAAGCATATTGCAGACCTGTTGCCCCCTACTGCAAACTTGTTGTTACTGCCTAAGCTAATAGAGTGTGATGAATGCTCACCTGCACTCACTGTTATTTACCCTACATCTCCTTTTAACTTTTTCACCCTCTTTTGGGGTTGTTTTTTCTCTTCTCATTCTTCTTCTCCCACTCGTTCATGCCCATGTGTTTCTCAGTCCCTGCACTCTTTCATAATAAATCTCCTCTCACATCATGTCGCCATTACTTCCCCCCACTCTAATTCCATCTCTTTATCTTATACACTTCGCTCTTTCTTGCACTCATTCTTCCCTGTCCCCCTCCTTTTCTCCCACCCTTTTGTTGGCCCCCACTGTCTCATCCCTTCATTTTTCCTCTCCGCTCTCATCTTGCCCCTGCGGGCGGCTATAAAGAGGCATACATGCAGTGTCGTTTTGCATGTAAATAGGATAATTGGTTATGGTGCGCTGAGTGGGGGAAATATCACAGACTGTCACCAATGGAAGTGATCTCGCAGCCACACGGCTTCACCCACACACACTCAAACTCAATCTTATTCTCACTCATTCATTCACTCAAGGTCTGCTCCATCCCTCATTCGCTCACTCTTACACCCACTTCCTCTTATTAACTCATGCTGTCTGTGCAGGATGTCACTGCAGTATTGACGTCTTCAGCCAACTTTGCCAACTCCCCCCCTCTCTCTCTCTCTCTCTAGCTGTGTCTCAAAACCTTGTGAGCTGCTTATCTAGACAATTTTTTAAACATCACAGGTATATAAGAACATTTCTACTTTTGTTGCATTTTTGTGCATTATTGATGTGTGTGAATTTCACAGTACTAGGTGAGTCCAACATTGTTCAACATTTTTGAGCATCATACTGTAGATGCTTTTGAAGGATTCTACAGCTACCGCAAAGCACAGTTTTGCACATCATAGGCACATTAAAACATTCCTAAACAGTATTTTTAGCCATTAGGTACATGCAAATGTTTTCAAACATTCTACATTGACAATTGTTGAGCATCATGTGTTTGAAGGGTCTGATCTTGTCAATTTTTTTGAAGGGATAGTTCACTTTGAAATAAATTTTTGATATGTTTTAGTTTACCTCAAGGGCATCCAAGATGTAGGTGTCTTTGTTTCCACAGTATTTTCAATTTTGATATTTTTTGGTCAAACCGTTCTTTTCCGTCAGTTATATAATGTAGGTCTATGGGGTCTTCCTCAAAGCGCATGCACAGAGAAGTTCAAATTAAACATGATTTAATGACTCGTAAATGTAAGTACACATTGATGGCCTAAGACACGAAACGAGCGGTTTGTGTGAGAAAACGAACAGTATTTATATCGTTTTTACCTCTTGTAATCACAGTCACGTCCTAGTGACTCTTCAAGCGTGCCGGCAACTGGCAAGCCAGAAAGCCCCGGAAGTGATCTCTCTCGCGTGTACGTCACTCATTGTTTACACAGAGATTTCAGAAGTGTTATCTTTTTTTTCGCAACCGCGCAAGAGATCACTTCCGACGCTTTCCGGCGCTTGCACAGACCGAAGCGCCCATGCCTTTAGATCACTTGGACGTGGCTGTGGTTACAAGAGGTAAAAACGATATAAATATTGTTCGTTTTCTCACACAAACCGCTCGTTTCGTGTCTTAGGCCATCAATGTGTACTTACATTTATGAGTCATTAAATCATGTTTAATTTGGATTTCTCTGTGCATACTCTTTGAGGTGGACACAGGGTGGACCCCATACACCTGCATTATATGACTGACAGACAAGAACGGTTTGACCTAAAACTATCAACAAATTTAAAATACTGTGGAAACAAAGACACCTACATCTTGGATGCCCTTGAGGTAAGCTAAAACATATCAAAAATGTATTTCAAAGTGAACTATCCCTTTAACAAGCAGCATTTTTGAGCGTCATTAGAACAGTCCTTCCTATAGATAGACCTAGATAATCCTATTGGCCTTTTTTTGGCATCATGCTCATTTGAACATAATTTTTTTTTTCTCCTAGAAAAACAGGAAAATTGATGGTAAATTTTACAGTGCTGGAAAACAAATGGGGGAAATTAGAGAAAATGTCAAATTTTCTGGAAAATCTTGTTGTCATGGAATTTCTTTTAAGAAGAGAGTAGATTCTGGCCCAAACCAATTAACATTAGTGGCAGAAAGTGTAATAGAAATATTTTGAATGGTGATGTTTAGTCATGTGTTGCCAGTGGTACTTGCAGCCGTTTGATAATGTTATTAACTGCTCAAATATATGCAGTGAATATCGTCTGGTAAGCACCTAATTCACCTAACTAAAGCAGTTACACAGTCTGATTTATTTAGTTCTGATTGATGTCAAAAGTACTGATACTTTGGTACCAAGTCGATATTAAATAAGATTTATGGTGAGAGCAATATATGTCCTGGAAAAGTCCTGAAAAAATGATGGCTGAAAAGAGTGGGGAACCTAATTCAAACATTCCTACATAGTAGAGCCCGACCGATAAAGGATTTTGAAGGCCGATACCGATACAAATATTTTTGGATTGTAGAATCCGATATTCCGATATATCGGCCGATATTTTTTTTTTATTAAATATTGTTGGATTTCACACACGTGTAAAAGAAAAGCTATAACTTTTCTGCACGAGATAAGTTTGATACTTTTTCTCTATGTCTAAATGTTAACTCCTCGCAAGTATAGTTTATATTTTACAATGCAGGGACGGTAACTAGAGATATGCTAGCTATAAATACAGTAATCATTACTTTATTTAGGTAGAAAAAGTTCATTGTGGTTTCCAAGCTCATTAATGTTAACGTTAGCGGTCTTCCACTCATGATATTGGCATTAGCTTGCTTTGTGGTTACCTAGTCTATGATGAGCCATAATTTAGCAATAGATATCATACTGCAAGTTGTAAAACATAAATTTTCAATATAACAGGCCAAGGAGAGATGATTGAAGCGTGTTTCGTCCGTTTTTATTTTATTTTTTAAATATTCATTTATCAGCCATTATAACTGCCGATACCGATATTATGGAAAATGCCTAATATCGGCCGGCCGATGTATCGGTCTGGCTCTACTACATAGACCAAGATACTCCAAACTGGATTTGTCCATAGGTAACATTTTGGGGGATCATGGTTTAAATGCTCCAGCATTTTTTAGAATTAGGCACGTGAAAGTGTTCTGTCATGGGTTCTTTCAAACATTCTTACATACAGTAGACCTTTTTGAGCATTTAGATCTACACTGTTATTTTTATTTATTTAATTATTTTTTTTATTACAGTAATTATACCAAGTTAATAATTGCATTAATTTCACAGTAATTCCACGGTACGATTTCCCTTGCATCTAACTGCACTCTTGGAAATTTCCTGTGAAGTCCACCATATCATACTGCATTTCTACAGTACAGTATGTACTTTGAATGTGGAGTTTCTTGTTATTATGCGTGCTGCTGAACTTATTATTGGTTCACTTTTAGCAGTTTGTGTTGTTTCTTTATTTTGTAATGTTCAGAAATAATCTTTTATTATTATTTGTTGTCACCATGTGGTGTTTTGGATGTCGAGTATTGATGTCTGTGCATCATTAGTTGATGGAAGAAGAAAAGATGTGTTGCAAAATGTTGTCACACCATCTCAGCAGCTGCTTTATTGTGAAATATCCATCTACAAATCATTATGAATTTGAAATAAAATCTTTATACTGAAATAACCCCAATAATAGCTTGACTATAAAATAAGTGAATTGGCTGATTTTAAGTTTTTCTAAGTTTTCATTTGTCATACTTCTTACTAGCTAGATCAGAAATTTGAATATGAATATACAAGGTCCAAGACCCCAAGCAAATGGAACACTAATCACCATTATAGTGACTTACTGCTAATGTGATGATTACTTTGCTGTTGATTAACAATAATTCATAAGAAAATGACCCAAGCCATGCATTCATTTCATTGTAAATTCCAGATTATTGTAATTTATTACAAAACAAAACTCTTTAATCCTAAATTCGTGTAAATGTTTTCCATTGTAGACTTTTTTAACAAGCAGCATTTTTAGAAATTGATTTTGGACGTTGATTTTGTATGTGCAGTCAGGTCTTGCATATTTTGCTGCATATTTTATTAAGGAAAGAAATTAAAAGATGTTCTTTAGACCTTGCCTTTTTTTATTCCACTGCCTTGCAACTAATTTTTAACATGTTTTGTATGAATGGCCCCTTAGAACATTCCTGCATAGATAACTCTATATAACCCTAAAGACCCTTTTCGGGAATCATAGGGATGTGCATATAAGAATTTTTAGGTATCATAGGTGAGCTTGAATCGCCATTTGTGTGAATATTTCTTCATTACCCCCCCCCCCCCCCCTCAAATTGAAATTGCAACTTGAACGTACATCCAATGGAAACGTAAATTTAGCTAAAACTCCCATTTTTTGGAAAAAATACAATCGCAATAGGTGGTTTTTCAGGCAATTTGAAAAAAGAATATTTCCCAAAACTGCAATGGAAACAGTTTTTGTCCATTTACAGGTCAAATGACGTAGATGCCGCTTTATGTTTGGACAGAAGACGAAGACCGAGTTCTTCGGTAAACTCATAAATGACAAAAGTATTATAGGAATGCAGGATTCTAAACAACAAAGAAATGCCACAATTTATCAAAACCTTGAAGCAGATAGGCGGTAGAAACACCTCCTATGTGCTGCTCGCTGCCAAGTAAAAATAATGGCTGAGCTACACTGTAAAAATTAAAAATTTAAAATGAGTAAAACTTACAACAACCACCAAAAAAAACATAAATTGAAGTCACCATTATGGTGATCAGTGTTTGTTTTAAAATGACGGTTTTCTCCTTCAGTGATTCTACTTGTTAACATCAGGTGTCTTCAGTGTTGGCAATATAAATAAATGGCAATATAAAATAAATTCTTAATTAATCTTTGACGTCTAACTGTTAGTGAGATATTTTTGTTAAATTTTTGGGTGTAAACTTTACTCATTTTAAATGGTTTTAAGGAATTAAGGACTTTTAAGGAATTAATTTGTTTAATTATTACTTAATTCTAATTTGTTAAATTTAATTAATAATATTGCTCGTAATCTGTTGCCACAATCAGCTCTATGCACGGCGGTATTTCCGGTGAAGGTTTAAGGATGCTCGATAACTTCCGCCGATCGTAGAGTCCAATGCAATACCGGGAATTTACAGTATATTTAATTTTATACTCCATGGTTATACTAAATAAACGTTAGTCACAAAAACAGACAAAACAGACATCCCTCGCTGTGTTTATGCTTCTTTTTTTAAATTATATTAAATAAACATAACTATATATAAAATTACATCTAATCGTATGAAAGTTTCGTTTCAAAGATTATTTTTCACAGTAAATTTTGAAGACTGCCATAATTTCCTCGGTTTTCCTCCGCTTTAATCTCCCCAACCGGAAACTGACGAGCATCCTTGCGTCAAATACGGAACTTATGTGTGCATATATCCCATTCTATTGATTAGATAAAGCATATTAATTTTTACAGTGTATGCGTAAACCTACCAACATCCGTTGCCATGATTTTTGGAATGACTGATCGTGAGAGAAAAAAAGTGATGTTTTAATCTCATAGCATCGACAATATCGCAAACGTTTTGCAAAAATCTGTAATGGAAATGCGGCTAATTTCTCAGGCTTTGGAACACCCTCTCTCTTTTATGACTTTCACTTATAGGGTAACCACATTGCCAGTGTTTAAAGGGATACTCCTCTTTTTTTTTTTTTTTTTTTTTTTTACTCCTCATTTTACCACTCCCCCAGAGTTAAACAGTCGAGTTTTACCGTTTTCGAATCCATTAAGCCGATTTTCTAGATATTTAAAAGACTGTCAGTTACTAGACAGTTTCTGGTCTCATTGGCTTCCATAGTAGGAAAAAAATATACCATGGAAGTCAATGAGACCAGAACCTGTCTGTTTACTGATATTCTTCTAAATATCAAAAAATTGACTGAACATCTTCGAAAACGGTAAAACTCAACTGTTTAACTCTGGGGGAGTGGTAAAATGAGCCTATTTCCAAAAAAAGTGGAGTATCCCTTTAAAGTCATATTGAAACTGCTTTGATAAACTCTCTCTCACACACACACACAGCTGCAGAGGGCAGTGCCTCTGCTCATCACCATACTAATGCTGCTTTAATGGACACATTAAAACCCCTGGAATGTTTCTGATGTTTAAACACCCTTGCGATGTTTAAACATTCAACATTTCTCCTTATCCCGTCCTAGTGTGTGTGCCTCACACTTTCCCCTCCTGCTTCCTCATCCTTGTGTCTCCAGGCCTTTTCATTTCACATTGTGGGTGACAGTACATCACTGCTACGTTTCCATTTTGTGTCAGGCTCACGCTCTCTTTTTCCTTCCTCTCTCTTTCTCGTCTTCATTGTGATGACACAAGTGACATCTGTATTCCGCTACGTGCTGTGCTTTAGGTTGTTTGTTCACCCCACAATGTAAGGCATTAGCGGAACACATGTAATGTCAATGGCTGCGTCGCTATGACAACCATGCAGGGGTCTAGAGCGAGGGAACGAGGAAAGTGTGAGTGCTGGCATCGCAGACTCGAGGTTGTTAAGATTGTCACGCTCTCCATTGCACTCTCGTAATGAGTGAGAGATAACCGAATTACACAGGATCGGACGTTTTCTTTAATTGCCGATCCGGAGCAGATACCGTGTGTGTGACTGATCGAAGAAGTTCGAGAGGGATTTGTAAACTCGATTATGATTCCCTTGTGCTAGATCTAAGTGTGCATGAAAAATGAGCAGTGTCATTCATAATCTTCATTCCATATTTCAAGATGGAGGAATGAAGTTTGGCTAAGCAATGCCGCTCACGTTCTATTAAATGGGGCAGTAAACCAGAAGCGGGCCCGTAGCCGTCATTGCGACCAACACTTTGAAATGAACATCATCTCTTATATGGAGCATGTCATAAATTATGGATTTGTTATCAAATGCAATTTCTCCCAAAGACAGAAGTGGAAAGACTTATGAGACACGTCTCATAAAAACGAGCCGAGCGTCCCGTGCAATAAAAAAAGAAAAGAAAAACGAGCTGCTTGAAAGAGTCGTTTTCTCTGGCCATTACCGCATCACCAGTGAAAAGAAAACTGCTGACAAATGCCTGATGAGAGATGAGATGCAGCTTACATATGCGGAGTGGAGAAACGCACTCTGTTGTGATGTTCATGTTTCGCGTCCCTCTGTTCCGGAGTTTCAATGCTACTCTCATGCTCCTAGTTGTCATGGCGACTAACAAGAGCATCTCAGCAGCATCCTAAGAGCTCCAAACACTGAATATTGAAAACAAGCCACTGGCGAGATGACTGGCGTGTCCTGCCGCCCGATCTGGAAGTGTGATAAAAGTGCAGCCGGAGCCGTGGATGCAGTGCTTTAGGGCATGTCATTCATCCTCCATCCAAGAGTTCTTCTTTTTAAGGTTCATCGATTCATTCCCTCTGTGAAGTTTATCCTTTGTTACCCATGTTTTTTTCTTCATTCCTCCATCTATCCATTACAATTGTGTCTCCATAAATACAATTTTCATGCATTTATTCTTGTTTTCATTTATCTTTTTGCTCAATAATTGTGTTCCATGAATCCGTTCATCCAATTTTTCCTCTTTATTTAGCTACTCATTCACCGTTTCATTCATTATTTTTACCCTTTAAACATGAAATTGTTTAATCTTTACTCTCCTTCTTATATTATCTGTCCATTCCTCCTCCTTTCCTCTATTTATTCGTTCTACATTCATGAAGTTGATTCTTCAGTAGCTTTCATGTTTTATTCTTTTTATCCATGAATCCATATACCCCTTCTTCAAATATCGTCCTTATTTTGATTTATTTATTATTCATTACACACACCGCACACACATACAGTGTTGGGTTCACAAATTACAAGTTACTGTGAGTTATTAATGTACTTAGATTACTTTTTCAAGTAAGGAGTAAAGTGATGCATTACGTTTAAATTTACAACAAAATACTTTTTTTTTTAAACAGGCAAGTTTTTGTTTTTAATTTAAGGTTTGTTTTCCCATTTACTCAACTCGCTTGGATAAAAACAGCTTAATTATTCCTCGCAATGAATACAAACTGTAAATGCAAACTCAGAATATTATGCAAACCTGCAATAATTAGATTTGTTAATTAATACAAATATACGTTATGTATTTACTCACATTTTATTAACCAATGTCTTTGGTGCTGACGTTCGATTTTTATTTTTATTTTATTTTTATTTTTTTTGTGATCAACATTTTTATTGTTTTCTGGGGGGGGGGATCATATGTAACTATATAATGAGAAAGAAAAAAAGAAAAGAAAAAGAAAAAAGAATAAGAAAAAGAAAAACATCACATGGTAGTGAATGGATGAGTGCGACAATACATACAGTATAATAAGACAATACATAAAACAACAGAAATATGTTTGGCAGGTAGAATTCACATCAAAGATTGCCTAGCTGTTGTCCCTGGACCACTGGTCGTGCAGTTGTATGTTCAAGGTTGACAATGTTGACAAGGCTATGGATCCAGAATGATTCCATACACATATCCGGAAAGAACCGGTTTTTCAAAATCGTTTTCTTTGCAGAGGTAAACCCTGCGAACAACATTTTGAACGGAATTTGCTTTAGATTTATATCAGAATTATCATTAAGGAGACAGAAAACAGGATTGGGAACATAAAAAATGTCAAGTATATCCGCTAAAGATGAGTTTACATGCAAGCAGAAGTTAGAGATAACCGGACACTCCCAAAACATGTGTAAAAACCTTCCAGGTGAAGGAGTGTTACATAAATGACAGTTGTGAGTAGGTTGTAATTTCATCTGGAATCTCCTATAAGGTGTGATTTAGGCTCTATATATTGTTTTGAAGTGAATTAATTGGTGCGCTAGGTTCTTAGAAGTTCTACTTAGATTATACCATATTCTTTTCCAATCTAGGTTTACATTTAAACTTCCCAACTCCCTGTTCCATATGGATTCAGTTGGTAAAGTTTTACTGCTGACATTCGATTATACAAAAACCTTTTTTTTTTAATTAAAAAAACAATAAGCAAGTCTAGTCTTGTTGAGGAAAAAGTAAAATAACATTACTTTCCATAAAAAAGTAACTGAAGAGTTCAGATGCAAAAGCCTCTAAATGCCATTTGAAATTTTCTTCTAAAATGACCATTTTTATCAAGCTTGTATATTTAAGTTCAGTAATTTCACTTAAATGACAATTAATAGGTAATCTTCATTGCCATTTAAGTGAAATTACTGAACTTAAATATACAAGCTTGATAAAAATGATCATTCTAGAAGAAAATTTCAAATGGCACTTTGAGGCTTTTGCATCTGAACTCTTCAACTATAACGTAATTAGTTACTTTTTTAGGAAGTAATGCAATATTGTAATGCATTACTCTTAAAAGTAACCTTCTCCAACTGTGTGTGTGTGTGTGTGTGTGTATATATATATATATATACGCACACACAGACTATATATTACTCTGTATTAATTGATTCATTTATTCATTTGGTTGAGTAGTTATACCTTCAGTTTTCTGTCATTCTGTAAATGAATTTCTTGTGTATGTTCTTTGAGATTTAGTGTTGTCATTTCTATTTAATGTTCAGCAGAGACGGTTTACTTAAGTCCCTTAAGCATTCAGCACAAATCACACACACACACCACCCCAAGTGGAGAGGTGACTAATGGAACTCCCATCTATCACTCTTTATCTCTCGCTGCTCGCTCCCCTTCTCTTTATCACTTTCACCCAGACTCCTCCTTTATCACCCTTCTCTTTTCCCCCCTTTTCCTCCTGCAGGTTCTTCAGTAACATAACTCTATCTGGACGGGACTATTCCTTTAATAATGATGGTTATCTGGCAAATCCGCTTCTGGATGTTATCTCCTACACTGCAGGAAGAAGCTGGGAGGAGGTAGGGGTGGAGCCATTAGTATGCTTAAATGTGTTTAGATATTCATGGTTATCACTGAACTGTTTTAAATGCAGCTTTCAAGCGAGTTCACATTTTGCCTTGCCATTTAAATGCAATATAATTGAAATGTGAAGAATGCATTCGAAATGAACCGTGTGCATACAGAAGGGACTGAAGCACATCAATGCACGTTCACATTTTATTACAATATATTTTGTTCAAAGCAAATGAAATCAAGGAAGATGAGGTCATATTGTGCTTTTTCATTTCAGTGATATTTTTACTGCATTGAAATTTGTGTGTATAAACATAACTATCATCATTTGATTGTGTTCTTTTGTACTTTGTACATGACCGTATTAACCAGTAATTTTCATCCTCAGTACTTTTAGTACATATACTTCTACATATCAAAATGGTCAACCTAATGGACACTTAGTTTGTAATCTCTCTCTCCCCTATTAAAAACCTTTGAATTCAGGGTAAAAAAAAATAAATAAATAAGATGTCAGTTAATACCTGCTAATGTTTTGCTATATAATTTGCAATGTTCCTGTTTCTCAATAACTTGTCTGTTATTTTAAATTACTCTCTAAAGGGAAATTGTCAACAGGGCAGTGCACTTGAATGCAATTGAAAATGATTGCACATACAGCTTTTTTCTGGCAAATGTCGATAAGCCATGGGGAAATTTTATTTTTGCAGGACAGTCTTTATTAGTTATTTATGCACTTTTTGACAGTTTGAAGGAGCTGCAGAAACCGTAAATCATTCATTGTTGAGCTAGGTATTTCTTGCCATGTTCACTGACAGATTGGTTAACAATTGAGATTGGGAATCATGTGAATTTACAAAGGTGTCGTGCTGCAGTAGCTTTGGAAGGTTTGGTTTTTACGGGTCTTGTTGAAAGGTAAAACAGCTGTCACTGGGAAGACAGGCATTTTATATGTTCTTTAGCTAACTGAATAAAGTCGGGACTACATCCACTAACGATGTAAAGAATGTCAGAAAGGAAATAGACCTGCCACCACCAATCATATTTAACAACTTCAAAGCACCATTATGAAACATTTTGCATCCGTCTGAGTTGTCAAAAACTTGTTTGTACCATTTTAATGGCGTCTTGCTATTGTTGTAGGTGGGTTGGTGGGAGAATGGAGTGCTGCGTCTGCGTTACCCGCCCTGGTCCCGGTACGGCCCCTTCCTCAAACCTCTGGATGATTCCCAGCACTTGCGCGTTGTTACATTGGAGGAGAGGCCCTTCGTCATCGTAGAGCCTGCTGATCCTGGAACAGGCTCCTGCATCAGAGACTCGGTTCCGTGCCGTCTGCCACTCAACAACAGGTCGAGGTTCAGTCTGTGGATTTTTAGACTAGAAATGTTCAACATTTGAGGTTATCACTTTAGCAAATGTGGCAGTGAATATGCAGTTGTTGCAAATTACATTCACATTACCCCGGGGACATTCATTCCCCGTCCTGTCGCTAGCACTGATGGAATTTAAATAAATTAGACATTCACGTAGAAATAGAAGAGGTTGATCAATGATTGTTCTGTTCCAGAGCACTTTACTTCATTTACCTTATTTAAATGGAGAATTTCTCAAATCACTTCTTGGTCTAGCACACTGCGCATAGGTGAATAGCAGGAAAACTGCTAGAAAAGAATAACATGGTTATATTTTACCTCAAAATTAAGAAAGATAATGGGAATTAGATTTTAATTAATTAGATTATGTTTTTGTTTAACCAACTAATTTTTCAGGGGGTTTTTTTCATGACATTTTTATTATAATTTACCGTAAATAAAAAATGAAAAATGAGTTGGTTAAACAAAATCGTAATCGAATTAATTAAAATCTAATTTCCATTTGTTTTTCTTAATAATGTATCCCACAAATTCTCGTTCTCATTTTTGGAAAGATATATGTTTATATGTGGTAATTATTGCAATGGTAAATCTCATTTGATTCTTAATGAGAATTACTAAATACTCAAAAGTAGTTACGGTAATGACAGTAAGGGGAAATGTTTTTAAAGGGGTCCTATTATGTCCTTGTGTACTAAAATATGTTTTAATGCTTGATTGTTCAAAAAACACCTTATTTTTTCACATATTTTACATTATTATTCTGGTTGAACACATGGTTTTTGAAATGTTTGGGAAATGTCCCTCCCCTCCATAACCGAGAGCTCTACTCAGATGTAAATATTAACGATGGCGCTTCGAGCCCAAATTCAGACATTGACAATGTTAACGAATTGAGGAACGTGCAGAACGGTTCAACGGTTAATTAATCACAAAATCATGGATAATTTCCCTAAAGGGCAGTCTTACAAAAGCAAGAGCTTACAAAAGCTACAGTAAACAAAACATCAATACTGTAATGTTAGTTATAGGCTAGCGGAGGCAAAGCTTTGTCCTTCGTTTACATCATAGCTATTATAGCTACTATTTAAAACCTATAATTGAACTGTTAATAGAAAACACAACTACAAATAAAAGACATACACACACTTATAAGTTGTGATCCGAGGTCAGTTTTCTGTTTATAGATCACAATTTGTAAGTGTTTTATTTGTAATTGGGAAAATGGGAAGCTCAGCTCTACCGGCCTCGTCAACTTTTTTGCGTGTTCTGTGGGCGGAGATTATTTAAATGAGGAACATCATGACTTCAAAAGATCCGGAAAATAACGCGTCGTAGTCCAACTTAGCCGTTTTCTTTTTTGTTAAATAAAATATATCCCTTTGAGCTTCGTAACCTTGCAGAACTTTTTCTATGCTCAAACAGCAACATTACACGCTAACTAAGATTGAAAAAGTGAAAAAGCATAATAGAATCCCTTTAATCTGCAATAAAGTGACAATCTAAAAAAAAATTTAATTTTCTTCTAAAATATTTTTAGTTGAAATATGGAATCCAATGTTTAGATAAATAACCTATTTCTATATGATCACAACTCTAGTTTCTGTGGAGTAGTGCTGGTTTTTAAAACAGCAGAACCATTTCCTTTAGGAACCTTAATGCTTTATTCTGATAGACCTCAGATCATGTGTGTTTGCCTTTGGTGACACAACACTGAATTCTAAGCAGGGATGTTCATTTAGTTTCTTTGGCTTGGTTTCTCTACATTATTTCTTTCTTTTGTCACTGTCCCCTTTCTGTTTCTTTTTTTCCTTTTCTATGTCTTTCTCTTCTTCTTCCTTTCAATTACAGCATGGTTGTCGAGGGCATTCAATCCATGAAGCACTGCTGCAAAGGCTTCTGTATTGATGTTCTCAAGCGCCTGGCTAAAATAGTGGGCTTCACCTATGACCTCTATCTGGTGACCAATGGCAGGCATGGAAAGAACATAGATGGAGAGTGGAATGGAATGGTCGGGGAGGTCAGGCTCTCATCGTATCTCTTGACTATTTATTGACCCTGATTTTATTATCTCAAAGTCAACTGAATTCAGGTCCAATTTTTTTTTTTTCCTTGAATTGTGACACAGATGAAGCACCAGGCTAAATATGCACGCTAATGTTCTTGAATATAAATTATAAACATATCATTTCACTTTTTTTTAAATTTCCAAACTATGCAACATTCGAATAATAAAAGTTAGTTGCTATCTTGACAAACATGTTCACTTTTAATTCACTTTCTCTGTTCGTAATGTTATTAGCCTCTTTCCCCACCAGGTGGTGTCCAAGCGGGCCGACATGGCGATCGGCTCCCTGACTATTAATGAAGAGAGGTCAGAGGTTGTGGAGTTCTCTGTTCCGTTTGTGGAGACTGGCATCAGTGTCATGGTCTCTCGTAGCAATGGCACTGTGTCACCATCTGCTTTCCTCGGTAAGAAAGTTGGAAGGAGCAGCAGACTTTTACAATTAGGCATTTGACAGACAATATCTATTTTCTTGGGAATCAAACCCTTGACCTTGTGTTTGTCAGCACCAAATGGCAGTGCTATTAATTTAAAGATTTTATATAAAAATCCTCATTTGGTATGTGCATAAAAAATATGGATATTATCAGGTTTAGTGTTATGTCATAACCAACTATATATATATATATATATATATATATATATATATATATATATATATATACACTGTATATATATGAAGAGTTCAGATGCAAAAGCCTCTAAATGCCATTTGAAATTTTCTTCTTTAATGATGATTTTTATCAAACTTGTATATTTAAGTTCAGTAATTTCACTTAAATAACAATTAATAGGTAATTATCATTGCCATTTAAGTGAAATTACTGAACTTAAATATACAAGCTTGATAAAAAATGATAATTTTTGAAGAAAATTTCAAATGGCATTTAGAGGCTTTTGCATCTGAACTCTTCATATATATATATATTTAAATGTTAAGCTGGCATAAGGAATCAAATTTTCCTTGACAACTAATTCTGTGTTCAAATAAATGCATTAACAAATGACATTTCAATGACATCTATTGGGTGATTAGAAGCTTGAGATAAAAAGTAGAAAATATGATATATGCTATTATTCCTAAACAAGAAGAATGGTGATATGTGAGAAAATTCTTTAAAGGGATAGTTCACTTTGAAATTAATTTTTGATATGTTTTAGTTTACCTCAAGGGCATCCAAGATGTAGGTGTCTTTGTTTCCACAGTATTTTCAATTTTGATATTTTTAGGTCAAACCGTTCTTGTCTCTCAGTCATATAAAGGAGGTTTATGGGGTCCACCCTGGGTTCACCTCAAAGACCAAATTAAACATGATTTAATGACTCGTAAATGTAAGTACACATTGATGGCCTAAGACACGAAACGAGCGGTTTGTGTGAGAAAACGAACAGTATTTATATCGTTTTTACCTCTTGTAACCACAGTCACGTCCAAGTGATCTGAGGGTGAGGGCGCTTCGGTCTACCCAAGTGCACCAGAAAGCGGCGGAAGTGATCTCTCGCACTTTTACGTCACTCATTGTTTCAGATTTCAGAAGTGTTACCCTTCACTGTGAATATCTAAACATATTTATACAGGAAATTGCAATGGAAGACGATTTCGATATATCAACAGACAACGTTGATTTTTTTTTTTTTCGAAACCACGCAAGAGATCACTTCCGGCGCTTTCCGGCGCTTGCGGAGAATGAAGTGCCCGTGCCTTCAGATCACTTGGACGTGGCTGTGGTTTCAAGAGGTAAAAACGATATAAATACTGTTCATTTTCTCACACAAACCGCTCGTTTCATGTCTTAGGCCATCAATGTGTACTTACATTTACGAGTCATTAAACCAAGTTTAATTTGGACTTCTCTGTGCATGCTCTTTGAGGTGGACCCCATATACCTCCATTATATGACTGACAGACAAAAACGGTTTGACCTAAAAATATCAAAATTGAAAATACTGTGGAAAAAAGACTCCTACATCTTGGATGCCCTTGAGGTAAGCTAAAACATATCAAAAATTCATTTCAAAGTGAACTATCCCTTTAAGTCTTGTGTTGTTCCCGGCTAGGTTTGTTGCGTTTGTGCGGATTTATTATTATTTTTTAAGTTTGCAAAGAGGCTGTTAAATAGGCTGTTTTAGTCAAAGTCATTTAGACCGCTCAATTAAATTTCAATCAAATTAAGGCAATTAAATTAGGGTAACTTTATGGCTGGCGGAGGGATAATTACAGAAGCACGCACCTTCGGTCACGCGAATGAATTGGTTGAATCTGCGCGCAAGCTCAGGTTAAACTGTCACAATTTAATAGTATGCATTATAGCACCTAACTTAAAACAGGCTGTGTGACTATGAGGAATGATTACCTCAAAATTTACGTTCACATGCAAGTTTATTTTAATTAAATGCGTACCTCTTTAGCTATTGGCTTGCTATAGACTTATTTGCACAAAATGCAAAAACTTTGCTATAATAAATGGCGCTCAGAGGAAAATATTAAGTGTTTTGTATGTCATGTATTCATTTGTTTTGTTTCTTTCCCACTATTGTAGAGCCGTACAGCCCAGCTGTGTGGGTTATGATGTTCGTCATGTGCCTGTCTGTGGTGGCTGTGACCGTTTTTATATTCGAGTTCCTCAGCCCTGTTGGATATAACCGAAGCTTACAGAGCGGGAAGAGTATGCTATTTCTATATTTTAAGGTTTCGCTCTAGGCATTTCTTGAATGCAATCAGCAATGAAAGATTTGTTTACAGATTGTTGTTTTCATAGTAAGCATGTTCCACAATTCACCTTGAGCTATCTTCCCTCATCTCTCATGTCTTACTGTTGTCTCTCTTTACACTTCCTGTTATCGCCATGTCATAATAAGACATGCCTTCCTGTGTTTTTCTTCTCCCAGAGTTAGGAGGTTCAAAGTTCACCATAGGGAAGTCTATTTGGCTGCTATGGGCTCTGGTGTTTAATAACTCTGTTCCGGTGGAAAACCCGAGAGGCACCACCAGTAAGATAATGGTGCTGGTCTGGGCTTTCTTTGCTGTCATCTTCCTTGCCAGCTACACTGCTAACCTGGCTGCTTTCATGATCCAAGAAGAATACATCGACACTGTGTCGGGCCTCAGTGATAAGAAGGTAGACAGTAATATAAGTGATTTAATTAGTAACAAATTTTATTTTTTAGCTATTACGTTAAAAAATAATGTCCTGGTTTCACAGACGACTTAGATTAAGCCAGGATTAGACCCAGGATTAGTTCAACTAGAACAATTAAGTCGTGTTTCGTTCCTTAGAAAGAAAAAAAAACATTACTGGTGTGTATCTAGAGACAAAACAATGGCACTGGCATATTTTGAAGCTATGCACTAGGTTTAAGCCTTGTCTGTGAAACAGGGGGAATAATTATGATTAGATATGTTTTATATTTGTGTAATAATAAATTTTATTTGCAAATAAGACATTTGTTATATTGAGGTGTTTTCGATGTATAATTTTATAAGTATTTATCATTTATAATCATCATAATGTATCTACCACTATTGAATATTTTATTTTTTGTCCTTTTTTTAAGGTTTAGATTACCATTTAGCACTAACTTGATAGATTATGGTAATGCCTGTGATGTCTACATTTTTTATTTTTTTTTTATTTTTTTTTTTTATTGTAGTTATTATTGTTTGGTTTTAACAATGTAGGGTATAAATCAAATATTTAGTTAGCATATATATATATGAAGAGTTCAGATGCAAAAGCCTCTAAATGCCATTTGAAATTTTCTTCTTGAATGATGATTTTTTTCAAACTTGTATATTTAAGTTCAGTAATTTCACTTAAATAACAATTAATAGGTAATTATCATTGCCATTTAAGTGAAATCACTGAACTTAAATATACAAGCTTGATAAAAATGATCATTCAAGAAGAAAATTTCAAATGGCATTTAGAGGCTTTTGCATCTGAACTCTTCATATATATATATATATATATATATATATATATATATATATATATATATATATATATATATATATATAAATATAAGTTATCAGCAGTGCAATTTTAGAATTATTTATATACTACATATTTATTAATTTAGAATTAGCTTATTTGTATATTTTCAGTTTTAGTCATTTTAGTGCTCAAAATTATTTCAGTTAGTTGCCAACTCAACATTTCTAATTTTTGTTAACCTTTTTTTTTTAAGTTTGTCATTTATCATTTATATTTTATTTTATTTCATATTTATTTCAGTTAAAACAGTTAGTAACACTTTTTAAGAAGCCCAATGCTTATAATTATTTTTATATCCCAATTAAGTATTACTATTCTATAAATATATTTTTAAAGACTCATTAAGACCTATACTATAACTAACAGTTATAGTTTAATTTATGTTGTTTTTTATAATTACTTATAAGTCATGCATTTGCTTTTTCCATTTGCATCCTCATAATCCATTATACACTGATTTATAAATGATCAAATATAAAATAGTTCCAGAGACACTTGCTTGCTGTACCAATTAGTATCAATGCTAATTAGTCTTTAATGGCTAATGTTTGCATTAGTGGTCATAAATGGTAATTTTGATTTGTTAAAATTTAAACATTTTGTTTTTGCTAGTCTGTAACATTAAAAAAGATGCTTTTTTCAACTATTTGTATTAATGATTTCTTTTTTTCTCCATTATTTTATTACAGGAATTATTGTTCATTAGTTACATTTACAAGTAAACAACTTTATGTACAATCTTCATGATTTCTTAACATTTGCTTTAGGGAAATTGCATCTTATGTTTTCACTTTACTTAAAGCCATCAATGATGCATTTATAGAGGTTAGTAACTGTATTATCACTTACAATAAGTGTTTATAAGATCACTGCTATTAATAACAATATCTCACTTAGTTGACACAAATAATTAATAATATTAAAAAGTCATTGTAACTATAATATTATAACATTAAAGCAATGCAGGTTGCATCTTTATAAGTACATTCATGGATCCATACGACTAATTAATACCCATAAATCAGTGTATAATGGATTATAAGCATGCGCAAACAGCAAATGCAAGACTTATAAGTTATTATAAAATTATATGAATGTAACTCTTCTTATTCTGCAGTATAGGTCTTAATGAGTCTTTATAAATATATTTATAAAATAGTAATACTTACTTATAAATAAGTATAATTCATTATAAGCCCGGAGATCATAGAAAGTGTTACGAAACAATTTTTTAATAGTTTAACGCTTGTTAAGCCATAAAATAAAAAATAATTATTGGTATCGTCAAAGACTTTATTCATAGAAAGACGGTGTACTCGTCATATTGCTATGAATGGTAGAATATGCTACGCGCAATATGGCGGAATTAGTCCCGCCTTCTAAATAAAACAGCCAATCGCTGATTGATAAAGTCGTGCAGCTGCCGTTAGAAGCTCCGGTTGCTACAGAACAGTCGGTGTTCTGAAACGCATGCTTATGACTGCACGTGCGCATTGGCTGGTACAGCCTGAAAAAAAAAACGCTTTTTTTAACGCTATTTGAGAATAAGAAATTAGACCGTTGTTCTCAGATTTCATTGGTTGTTTCAAATTCTTAAATATATTCCTAAGCTTGGTTAACAGCTTTGGGGAATTTGATGAGATATTTCAAAGAGATATATGCATGACTAAAATAGTTGAAACGCCAAGAGGCATTTCAAAGATGGCCGCCAAGTGAAATAACTTGCCTAAAGGGACTTGGTATTGGTCACAATTTTAATACTGGTGCATCCCTATTTACTGGACCCAAAGTGTACTAAACTGAGCTGTGAATTTTTTTGTATATAAGCTGAAATTGTGATTTATAACAATAACTGACATCAATGTAATATGGTCACACACTGTTAATCCTTTGAAATGGGTTTCATTTGAATGTGAACCAGACATTTGTTTGTGTGGAGGAGTTGGGGCCAAATTATGCAAAAAAACCATCAGCCTATAATCACATAAAGCAATGATTTGATTCTCATTCTTTTAAACCCCCATTAGAGGGCCCCCCCCCATCATAGGGTTTCCCATCATAGTTAGCCAAATTATGAATTAACTAAAACTCAGAGGCCTAAATTGTAATCTCATATTTCAGAAATCTAATGAAGTATCTCCCACTGTCATTTTCAGTTTCAACATCCCACAGATCAGTATCCTCCCTTACGATTCGGCACTGTCCCAAACGGGAGTACGGAAGAGAATATACGGAGCAATTACCCAAACATGCATCAGTACATGGTGCGGAACAATCAGAGAGGAGTGGAAGAAGCCATCGACAACCTCAAAACCGGGTGAGTGAATCACGACAAGTGTTAAACACAATATAAAAATTATAGGAATTACTCTAAAATTTGATTGGGTGATCGAGGTTCAAAGGTGTACACACACTCTCAGAAAAATCTATAGGTTAATCCATGCGTAAACTGTATATAATGAGTGTTTCACAAATAAAAAAATCTTCCAAACTCGAGCTTTAGTTCTGGCCCTAAATTCCACCACAAAGAATCAAGATGTTCTTTGAAGCAGTGGGGGGACACAGATGTGCTCACAAGTAATTGATGGATATGGGGGACATGATGGATCTCAACAGGGGCATTAATTATTTTGTTGGCTGTCGCTTTTCGTCTCCTTTTCCAAGGAGGGTGTGAAGATTGACGTTTATCCTTGGTGCCATGTCACTGGAAGGACCAAACATTCAGCAGGCATTACGATCACCACATGATACTACTTATTTAACTTGATTTGTTACAGTTCTTGCAGGGCAAGCCTGATTTTGATATCCAGTCAAACTTCATTTATTTTATTTACGTTTTCATTTCATTTATTTATATTTTAAATTTATTCATGTAGCAGATGCTTTTATCCAAAGTGAGGAACATCACAAGCGATTTGTTAAAAGGGTGCAGTAACTAGTTTCACTGCCGTTCAAAAGTTTGGAGTCAGGGTTTTTTTTTAAAGATAGTAATACTTTTATTTAACAAAAATGCATTAAGTCATTCAAAATTAACTGTGAAGACTTTTGCATTGTTTTAAAAGAATTCTCTTTCAAATAAATGCTGCTCATTTAAACTTTCGATTCTTCAATGAATGATAGAAAAGTATCACTGTTTTCACAAATATTAAGCAGCGCAACTATTTTCAATACTGATAATAATAGGAAATGTTTCTTAAACACCAAATCAACATATTAGAATAATGGTTTGCAATCACAGGAAAAAATAACATTTGTTACAAGAACAAGTACAAGAAATGTACTTACTGGGGTCTGTCGCATTTTTAAACAAATCCATCGGGAAGCCAAACCCCTTCATGGAGGAAAACCATTGTGTTTACTGTGACAATGAGCGCCTATCAGGGTCAACTAATGCTGGATTTTCAAAAGTAGGTGAAGTTCGCGACATAGCGTACATAGCAACAAACTATAGGACATGTTATTTATTTATGTTTTATTTTTTTCATTTGTTTTTATCTATTTATTATCTCATGTTTTTATCTGTTTTTGGGTAAATGAGTATGTGTTGGCTACATGTTGTGAACTAAATTGCCCCTTGGGGACATTAAAGATATTTCAACTTCAACTCATAGCATGACATGACGTACATTGTCTCGCCCCTAAACATGAACAAAACAAACTGTGATTGGTTTCTTTACATGCCAATCAGCCGCCTCCTAATGGCGCTTTTCCATTACCAGTACCAGCTCGACTCGCCTCGGCTTAGCTTGCTTTTTGCTCCGTTTTCCATTGCGGACAGTACCGCCACAAATAGTACCCGGTCGTCATAGCGACGCCTTTCGTTCCTCGTTGCCCCATAAATCTCTAGCTGGATCGGCACCCAAACAAAGGAAAGTCTGCACCTCATCGTTTGACCACAGTGTATTCTTCCGAGTTGCCGTAATAAGTTTAGTAACTATCTCTGGCCAAACTATTTAAAAATGGCGGGGATATTCTGGACACTCCATCTGGCTCGTGCAATAATGACGCAGTGAATGGTGACGATTCTCTCTGAACGGCAGTCGGCATTGTTTTCACGTAACATTTAACATTCGCTCAGGACCTCGCTGGAGGTGATACAAAAAAAAGTACCCAAAAGAAGGTACAGGTACAACTTTTACACAGTGGAAAACCAAACAAAGGCGAGTCGTTCATTAGTCTCATATTGAGTGACCACAGTTGTGGTAGCCTCATGTTTACACTAGAACATGGGTGAAAACGTAAAAACATTTTATTGGATATGCCTTTCGATTACACGGTGACAGCGTTTTTGGGGCTTAAAAACGCGAAAAAGTGAAACCACCCTCCAGAGTGGAAATCTTAAAAACGCTCCACCGTTGCGTTCCCGTGTAAAGGGTAAAAACGCAAAAGTCTGCTTGACAGCATAGACAGTATCAGAAGTGGACAGAGCCATCTCATTGGAACCCAATTGAGACAAGTGAAGCCCATTTTTAGCGATTTTTTTTTTAGGACTTCCACTCCTGACGTGCAGAATCAAACCGACTCAAACAGAGCTTGACGACGTAGATGTGACGTGAGCAACCCGTCTGTCTTCTAGTGGCTGTGGCATAAGAAATCTGAATCATTCCCTTCCGAAACTTGCAGAGGCGGAGAGTGTGAGTAGGAGCTGTCCATGAGCTAGAAGCAGGAGAAACTTTTGCTAGGTATTCTGATTAATTATTTTATCATTTTGCCCGCAAGCTTCTCCTCCTGTCCATACGGTAATCTCTCTACTGTGCGACAGAGAGTCGCGTGGTTATGACGCAATCATTAGCCTACTTTTACAAAAATCTCCTTCTACAGGGCCATAGCATAAGCTACAAGGTAATGGAGCATTTTATACATTGTCATGTTTCTTTAGAAATAAATAATGGACAAATGGGGTCTTCAAACGCCTCAGATGTAAAGTAATTCGCTGTCAAAGTGACGCCAAAATGAATGGGAGTCAATGGAAATGCTAACGCAAGTGAAGTTCTGCTACAAGATGGTGGCACTCGGCCGGCTTCAACTTCCTTCAACTTGACAGTGAAGGTTGTACACAGGTTTGCAGACTTGGTGTTGTTGTGTGGCAGTGCTCCACATTGCCACCTAGCCGCCTGGAGTGCATACTACATTGAATTTCACACACGTCACCATATGCACGTGGATTTCCCACCCAAAACGCTAGTCTAAACGCAGAATAAAAAGTAATATAAACATAGCCTTAGTGTAGAGGCATTGGTGGAATAACGGTTTCCTGTAACGGTGCTTTAATACAGTATGTCAAGTCAGTTGACACCACTCTGCATGATGCTAGTTTAGGAAACAAAACTTTAAAAAAAAAAAAAAAAAAAGCTCTGCCATACTTTGTTATACAAAGAAATTTATTCAAAGAAGCAATTCTGCACTTGTGCATTATTAATTTGCTGCTCTGCATCATAAGATGCCATGATAGTTCCACAAATATTAAATAGTAGTGTACAGTATCAACATGGCCTCACTGCACTTAGATCTGTCTGCTGGAGTGTGTGTGTGTAGGCGTCTTAAAACTCAAGTCCCTGCATTATGCATACGAAGGGCGTGAATATGCATCCCATTTAAAAAAAAAAAAGGTTATGCTTGCAGGCTAGAATATAAAATCCTGATGTTCCACCTTAGCGATTTCATCTGTCGTTCATCAGCACTTGGTTTGTATAATAGTTGCAGCCTGCAGAGTGAGACTTTCAAGCTGTGCAATTCAAGGCAGGCCTGCCAGCCAGGCCTCCATCTAGGTGCTAGCTGATTCTCAAAGGCACTTGTTTACCTCAGTAGCCTACAGTAGCTATTTCAATGTTGCACTGTGGGGTTAGTATTCTGCACTATCAAACACCTGTCTGTGTGTGTTCTGTTCGTTTGGTTTCACCCTTACTGAAATGTGGGCCTCATTTTCCCCCAAGGGCTCTGTTTTGTTGGATTCAACACTTCTGACAAAAGCTTCCACCTTGAATGCTAATGCGACGCTCGTTGGTCTTAGAGGGCCAAGTTGAGCTTGTTAATAACCTCAAGGTGTGCTTAGCAGGAGTTTGAAGAGTAGCCAGTAATAAGCTGTCAATTTGGGGTTTTGCTGCAAAGACGTTGGCGTGTTACAAGGTGGGGAAAATGCGATCAAAGAAAAGAGGCATACCGGTGCACCTGACTCTGATAAGGCACAAGGCCTCCTTGACTTTTGCAACTTTCTTTTATGTCTCGACTGTAATAGACTCACCTGCTAAATTATTTAGCACTGTGAATATGCAGTAATAAGATTAAAGTGGATTTTTGCATTATTTTAAGAACGCAAGTGGTGCCTGTGCATGTAGATGTCCCCTTTTTTGCCTGTTTTATCATGCATCAAGGTGGGCCTTTTTAGTCTGATTGCTTAGAAAAATAATTGCACAAATTACACATGATTCCGAGCTTTACATTACAAACTGTGGAAGAAATACGTATTTGTGTAACACACAGCACAGCCACAGCTCAGATATCGTGGGATACTTGCAGCCTGCCAATCTGGTCCCAATTTCAGGTGGGATTTTTTTTTTTTTTTTTTCATTTGAAGACCAGTCTCTCCACAAATTAGTCATCCTATTATGCGCTGCTCATTTCAGCGAGGCGCACGGCCAGACAATAATAACGTTCTTTTGGTGCTATTCTGCAAGGTGCTTGTGCGCATATATTATGACATTTATGGCAAAGAAACAAGGCGTCTCAGAAAACTCTTGATGTATTTGATTATCCACGTGTATATAAAAAAACAGAGTATACATGCATGAAGTAGCTCTTTACTTTAGGCATATTCATGCTTCCCTAGGAGCTTATAATTTCCTTTTCGTCACCTTCATTAATACTGAATTTTTAGCAGGTATTACTCCAGTCTTCAGTGTCACACAATCCTAATATAATACAATTCTAATATTTGGTGCTCTAAAAACATTTCTTGTTATTATAATTATAAGTGTTTAAACCAGTTTGCTGCTCAATATTTTTGTAGAATATTTGTTTCATAAAAGTCTTTACTGTCACTATTAATCGATTGAATGCATCCTTGGTGAATAAAAGTATTCATTGCATAAATAAAAAATAAATAAAAAATAAACTTTTGAGTGGTAGTGTTTTTAATATTTATTCTCTGCTCTGAAATATTTTAATTAAAATTATTTTTTTTTAATTTAAATTTATTTTATTAATATATATATATATATATATATATATATATATATATATATTTTTTTTAAATTTTTTTTTTTTTTTTAATAATGTCATTATACAGTATTCCACTCATAGAAAGGTAATAGAAAGATAATGGAGATCCATGGGTCTCTTAAGGCAGGGGCCAGTAGGAATATCCTAAACAAGTCCTAAATAGGATTTTCAGTGCTGTTAAGCAAACAAATGCATGGTGTAGGTGCTTGGGGCTTGATTGGCTTCACTAATTACCCAATACAAACGATTTAGTTTCGGAATTGGATTTCCCTAAAGATAATCTATGTTTTTGTCTTTACATTTAACAATCAATAAAGAGATAATTAGTCTCTTAAAGTGATTTCCCTGTGTCTTGTTGTTTTGTTTCCAATTTTCCTTTTTCTCTCTCCAGCAAACTGGATGCATTCATATATGATGCGGCTGTCCTGAATTACATGGCTCGTAAAGACGAGGGCTGCAAAGTAATGACCATCGGCTCTGGTAAAGTGTTCGCTACAACAGGATACGGCATTGCCTTACACAAGAACTCCCGCTGGAAGCGGCCGCTAGATCTTGCCCTGCTGCAGCTAGTTGGAGATGGTAAGAGAATTTCTAAATCCCCTGATTTTCACCTGTGACAAATAAATATTCTTATTATTTTGTGATTTTTAGTGGTGTTACACTTGGGGGGTGTCTCCCCTCTCTCCATCTCTCATATGCATACATTCACATGCTTTTCTCCAGCATTACTTGATGAAGCTCTTTGACGAGGAACCTAGTGAGTTGCCCCATACTGATTAAACACTAAATGTGAAAGGGAGCTTGAAGTCTCATTGAAATATGATAAATGAAATTAGAAAAAGTGTCACAGCAAATGAACACAATTATGAATCGCCTACGGGTCACTTTGGTAAACAGTGCGGTAGTCGAACGCCTCGATTTTTAATTTTAACGCATTCCAATTTGAATTGGAATTCTCATTAGGGCTGATTTTTGCTTGTTTGAATAAATAAATATAATGAAAAATATTATGATTTCAGGCCCTATGATTAAATTTCCCATTACCTATGCCATAGTTCAAGGCCATGCTATCATGAATTCAAACACATTATTAACCCATGAGTCAATACAGTCATATTTTTGTTTTGTTTTATATGAAAAGAGGATTTAGTCTTATCTCTTTCCCTCCTTCGGTGTGAAGGAATAATCCCCGATATAAATCCGACATCTAAATGCACACGTCGGTTTCTTTCTTTTTTCTCCCAGAAACATGACCTTGTCATTCCTTTATTTTTTCCACAGTGACATTTTCACTCTGATAAATGCACTAATGGCTATTGTTGGAAGGTAGGCCCATCAGTCTAGAGCTTTCATCTACCAACTACTCTGGGCCTGTCTTATCACAAGAGCCTCAAAACCAGGCCATTTCAGACCTCCATCAAAGCTGTTATTATCCTCCAGTTTCTCTTTCTCTGCCTCTCTCTTTCCTTCTCTGTGCCTTTCATGATTCTTTTGCTCTCTTTTTTCTTTCCAATTTTCACCTTTTTGTGAACACAGCGTAATAATAACCGAAGCTAAACCAAGATCTCCACTGTCAGGAGATTTAAATTAAATACTCACTTTTCCCAACAATACAGTTAGATTCTAGTACTCTTTTACCCCCCCCCCCCCCCCCCAATTCTTCTGTCCATCTGTCTGCTTATCTTCCGTGCTTCTTATCTCCTGTCATTGTGCACATCTTTTCATTCATTTCAGATGAGATTGACATGCTTGAACGACTCTGGTTGTCTGGGATCTGCCATAATGATAAGATTGAGGTGATGAGTTCCAAACTAGACATAGACAACATGGCAGGGGTCTTCTATATGCTTCTGGTTGCCATGGGCCTAAGTCTGCTGGTGTTTGCATGGGAGCATCTTGTCTATTGGAAGCTTCGCCACTGTATGGGCCGCTCAGGAGGACTTGACTTCCTACTGGCTTTCAGTCGGGTGAGTGACCCTAATAATACAGTAATAATATTTAAATATAATGTTTTTTAATTGGGTTTGCTAAAATGTTAATGCATTCAGTTCATTTTTAAGGAAAGATAAAGGGGTGTTTTTTTTTCTTTGCATGATTGTGTTTATGGGGTGCAATATAACATATCTTTGGGGGGAAGGGGGGGTGGGTTAAGCCTTATTTTTCATTAATTTTGCCTTAGCCACTTCCTCCTCTATTATTTGAACGACCGGTTGACTTCCTGATTCTTTGAAACCACTCCCTCAGAAACAGGCAATGGGCTCAATGTTGTAATTGGCTAAACCGCGTAGTGCACGTTGTCCGGAAACTTCACGCCCATTAGCTTTACGGACGAAAGTTGCATGTGCTCCAGTCAAATGTAAATAATGGTGTCGATACTGCCGTATCAGTTTGAGCCAGAATCACACCCAGAAAGCGGCGATGAAGAGAGTCGAGTAGAATGTCCCCATACACGGCTCTTACAAAACGTTTCTGAATGGTACATTTGTTTTATTATTATTATTCTATTCTATTCTACTCTTAGTATATACGATTTTTTTATATGCTGTTACTTGAAAATGCTAATGCTGCTTGTTGAGATAGTTTTGTCCTGATTAAACATTTAATATAACCGAATAAATGACAGTAATACCGTTTTTTTTAAGTTATTGTTTTATCGATATAATGACCAACCGTTTATCTATTCACAAAACTTAGTTTACTCAGTGTATCGTTTTCTTTAGGTGTACATTTGGCTAACTTTATACAGGTTTGTCTTATACACACACAAAATAGCATCAAACTAACTGGCTACTATAAACAAACAGCACTGGTATTACGTTTTTGATCAAATCGAAAAATTATGGCATAAAGTATACTTGTAAAATACAGCTACAAAATGAGTACATAGTTACAAATTCAGGTCCAAAATGTTTGTACGCGTTTGGCACACGAAATAGCATAACTAAGTGGCTACTAAAGCCAACGCGCTGCGATTTATTGATGTCCTTGATAAAACTAAAACATTGTGTGTGAAATTATACATTCAAATACATTTAAAATTATTAAGTCTTACCTACAGGTTGTGGCCCAACAACTGCTGCCTCTGGTTTTAAAGTTGGAACTGCTTCATGTTTTAATTGCAGTTTCTTGTTGAATCCGGCATTGAATTGGTGGAGATTCTGGAAGCTGTCTTGCGTAAAATTTGATGTAAATTGATGGATGCATTTGTGAAGCCACAATACACACAACCTTGGCTACAACAGCAGAAGACCCCAAATCGAAATCAATGAGTCTCGATTTCTGTTGAGACATTCAGATGGTAGAGTCAGAATTTGGCGTAAACAGAATGAGAACATGGATCCATCATGCCTTGTTACCACTGTGTAGGCTGGTGTTGGTGGTGTAATGTGTGGGGGATGTATTCTTAGCACACTTCAGGCCACTTAGTGCCAATTAGGGATCGTTTAAATGCCACGCCTACTTGAGCATTGTTTCTGACCATGTTCATCCCTTGATGGTACCCATGTACCCATCCTCTGATGGCTACTTCCAGCAGGATAATGCACCATGACACAAAGTTCGAATCATTTCAATTACTGTGGCCCTCACAGTCACCAGATCTCAGCCCAATAGAACATCTTTGGGATGTGGTGGAATGGGAGCTTCATGCCCTGGATGTGCATCCCACAAATCTCCATCAACTGCAAGATGTTGTCCTATCAATATGGGCCAACATTTCTAAAGAATGCTTTCAACACCTTGTTGAATCAATGCCACGTAGAAAGGGGGTCAAACACAGTATTAGTATGGTGTTCCTAATAATCCTTTAGTTGAATGTATATGCATTTTTTTTCCAACTACTGACCCACAGTCCTTCGCTGGTGATTGAATTAACATTTTTATTAATGATGTGTAAGAGAGAGAGACTTTTCAAACTGTTTCATCAGTTCTGAATTCTTCCCATTTTTTTTCTTTTTAATTACAAAGAACGGATTAACTTTAATATCAAATTGAATAAATGTGTTAATGGTGGTTACAATGGTGTTAAATATATTTAATGAATTAGATGCACTAACAAAGGTATTAATGAATATTTCTTATTAAACTCTATTGATATTCGAGAAAAGGTAATAAAATACATTAAGAAACAATAATTGTGCCATAATAATGACTTCTTTCCAGCTCTGCAAACTAAAATCAGTAGCCCAGGAAATGTAAAAATGAACAAACAAAACTGATGTGCAAAAAATGTATGTGCAAATTAAAGTCAAGATTACCCTTTTTTCAATTCTTGTTACTTGCAACAAGAACAAAGACCGACACACAGTAATCTGGTGTTAAATCCGTAGAAGGGAACTTTGAAGCACACTCCTTTAATTCCTGTCATTTTTGAAATGTGATGGCATATCCAGCATTTCCACTGCAGACAGAGAGGGATTTTATGAAAGCCCCTAATTTATCTCATAGTAATGAATAACAGAGGAAGATGACAGAAGATGGATTATTTGTTCATTCTGTATTATCACTGTGTGCCTTTGTTTACATTATGGAAAGAATGAGAAGAACCTTAAATTCCCAAACAGACTTTATTTGAGAGAAATGTAAGGCAGTTATGTTAGATGGGACACTCAAACAGTGAGGTCAGCACTGCCATTACCTCAGAGAAAGGTTAGCTGAGCTTTACAATTTCATTATTATGGTAATGTTTCAGAGACATTTTCCAAGCATCTAAATCTGTTTGTATGTCACCAAGGGGAATATTATGATATCCTGAACTGTTTGCTAAATAAATCTTTTGCTTGTTATTTCTTACAGGGAATGTACAGCTGCTGCAATTTTGAGGATGAAAGAGATCATGGATGTTCCCAAAGCACACTTCCTCAATATCATCATGTTTCCACAGTTCCTCCTCCTCCCCCACCTCATGTAATCTCTACAGCCATGGCCAATCCCACTATCGCTAAGGCTCAACAACAACAGCAACAACAAAAGCAACACCACCAGCAGCCACCACCAGTATACAATACTCTTCTTCCTGGCTCTCCTCCATCAGGTGGACATTCTGGAATGGCTTTAGGGCCATCGAACAGTCCCATTCTTGGAGCACCTATGCCTTGCTCTACTTTCCTACCACGCCATGATCGGCGATTAGCTGTGGTAGATCGGTGGACACGTCCAAAGGTGGGCCCTGAGAAGTCCAGTGGTGTGAGCAGTGGGATTACAGACTTAACACAATTCCAAGGCATGCCCCCTCACTGGGGTGCAGGAATAACTGGAGGGGACGGAGGTCTGGATGAGTACAAGAGATACTATGGGCCAATTGATCCAGAGGGCTTAGGGGTATCTGCAGAGCCTCAAAGCATGGGCACTCAAACTCCAAAAACTAAGCATCGTGGGACAAAATCCTCTGGAAATCCACGGTTACCTCCTAAAGGTCAAGCTTCTGGACACTTGCCAATTAACCCTGCTTTGCCACATCCCTCTCCACCCCATCAATCTATCTGGAGGAGAAGCAGCTTCTCAAAAAGGAAGGGCTCAGGAGCGCCACTGTACGAAAACATCCTTCCACTCGGAAGAAGAGGTGGCGGCAGATACGGAATGAGGGATGGTGGTGGAAGAAGAGGACGTCGTCCTCCTCCCCTTCCCCTGCCTATACCAGTGCCCCTCTCTTCCCCAACACAAACTCCACCCTCGCCTTCTCCATCTATATGTTACACATCCACTTCCTCCAGCAGCTCCAGCACCTCCAGTTCATCCTCTTCTTCAGAGTCAGTCTCCCGATCCAATTCTCCCTCCTCTTCCTCATCATACACATCATCACAGAGCTTCAGATACCGGGCAGATGTTCAAGACGTGTATGAGGAATACGACACCGATGAGCTTACAGAGGAATCAAGCTTGCTTTTGGGGAGGAGAAAAAGTCGTTCTCGTATGTCTTCTCGATCCCTGCCCAGCAGTCCCCCGCCTCCACCTATACCACCCCGTAAACCTTGTCCACAAAGGGCGCAGGTGAGAGATAGAGCAGGCACTCAGCTTGCACAGCTTCAAGAGTGGTGGGCATCTTGGGGGGAGAAAGAAAAAGGTAGAAGAGTAGCTGGGGATAGAGAAGTTAAGGAGGAGAAACGGCATCACAAAGAAAGGGAAAGGGAGCGAAAGAGGAGGAAGAAGGGTAGAAAGAAAAAGAAAAGAGAAGAGCGTGAAAGAGAAAGGGAGCGTAAAAGACGTAAAGTGAAAAAGAAAAAGAAAAAAGAGGAGAAATCCAGAAGAAGAGAGAGGGAAAGGCGACCTGAACAAGAGGAAGTAGATGTGGACAGGAAAGATGTTTTTGAAAAAGGAATAGGACAGGAATGTTATTCCTATCCTGCACTGAGGCGGAGCTCTTTCCGAAAAAAGAGTGAAAGCTCTACCAAGAGTTATGAGTGGGATATTATCAGAGATGGAGTAAAAAGAGATAGGGATGATCAAGGAGGAGATAATGAAGACGGCAGTAGGGGAAAGGAAAGGCATCACAGAAGCCCAAAATCCCTTCATCACTCCAGGCCAAGGTCCAACAACAAGCATTTTTCCACCTCAAACAAACCACCTTCAACCGTCAAATTTTGGGGTAGTGGGAACACAACTTCAGAATCTCAATCAACTTTTGTACCCCTACTTCCCATCACCTCTAAAAGACGAAAGTCTGTAGGAGCTGAGAGAGATGAGCATGGAAGAGCTGTAGAGAGTCGGCCCCTTTTGGAAAATCACTGTAGAGGTAAGCCTTGCTCAAGAGAAGGCCTGTCGTTTCATGAATGGGAATCCGATGAAGAGGATGAAGAGTCTGAAGTGGAAAGAAGTAGGCCTGAAGAACAGGGGAGACGGCGAGAAAGCAGAGGAATGAACTCAGAGTCCGAAAGGGACAGAGAAAAAACTGTCGACATATACACAGATGATGAAGGTTCCTCTGGAGAGTTTGGTAAGTTTGAGAGATACTGGGAGGGTCACGAAGGAAGGGCAGTTGGAGGCATTGGAGGAGGAGGATGGTTCTTTGGCACCTACCCTGCCAGAGAAAGAGGAAGCAGTATAAATAGTAGAGATGACTCATTTTTGGGATTGGGTGGCAGAGAAAGTAGCTTGAGGTTTGGTACAGGAACAGGATGGGGATCAGGAGGCTTAGGATCAAACCAGTGGCCTCCAACTCCATTGACTCCCCCACCACCTCGAAGATACTGGTCTGTTGATAAATTACCAGTCAAGACTGAAAAGAAATCTAAAAGCAGGTCTCAAGAGAAGAGTCGAGGCCACACATCCTGTTCCTGCCAGTCGCCCCATCACTCTGCCAGCACTCACTCCAAATGGAATCGTGTGACTTCTAGGAGTCAGGAGGAACTACTCCCCCACTGCCACAGTTTCAGCAGCAGTGTGAGGCCCAAACGGCAATCATCCAAACCGGATCGGGCTCAGAGCCAGGCAAAATCTGGAAGCCAATCCAACATCAATGCACAAAGACCCCAGCGCTCAGACCGATCCCGGCAACCGCCATCCCCTCCTCAAAGTCTACCACCTTCTTTACCATCTCCATTGGTCCCTGCACTCCCGGCACCACCCTCTTCCTCTCACCATATACATGTACCACCACCTACCTCCTCCTCCTCAGTTTCCTCCCCTTCAGTTGTCTCATCTACACCTGGTGCCCCACAGCCCTCCTCTTTGTCCTCCTCTAGTGCTAAGCTCCAATACCAGAAACTGCGGTCAGTTCCCCAACGGTATCAATCCCCACATCTTCCCCTCAAAACCAAGAGCCTATGCTCCCGTCGAGGCTCTGCCCAATTCTCCAGTGTGGAGAGTGAGGTTTGAGGAACATAATTAAATGAGGAACATCAGCAAATAGCCCCAGAGGTGATCGTCACCTGCTCCTGCCACAAACTGTTAACTGTTCATAGCAGTCGAGTTGGGTTTTCGCTGGCACCCTCCTCTTGCACAAAGCTCTAATGCTCCTTAGAGACAAACCTGGATTGGGATGTCACATAAATTGTAGCCCTTTCCCTTTCTTGTGTAAGAATGGAATACTGCCATGCTGACAAATCTTGTGGATGTTAGCGAGGCTGTTCATGTGGAATTGACTTTGCTTCTCTTAACTTCTTGGGGGCTTTAAGGTGGCGCATTGATCATGTTGGTAAATGTGATTTTTGAGTTTTTTTGCTGCTCGATGGCTCAGGAATGATTTTTTCAAAGAACAATTTGGAGATTCTGAGGTCAAAATACAACACCATAATGCTAGGGGTGTAACGATGCATCGTTATATCGAAAAAAATGCAACGATATGTACTTGTGTTCCAAACACAAATGAAGATATTTTTAATGAAACTGATAGATTTCTGTCCCTCCGTTTAAAGTCAATCAATCTTAAACTTAAAAGATCCAAAAAAATGTCATAAAGGCATCGTAAAATAACCAATCGAGTGGACTCTAATCCAAATTCAAGTCTTCTGAAAAGACGCAATGGATTTCACAGATTTACAATCACGCGCATACTGTAGTAAACAAGGACGTTAAAATGCTTGCGCAACGTTCAAGAGTGAGACTGAATGCAGAATAAAAAATTTTGGATTAACTAACCATTTACAGTTTGGGAATTGCGATTAGAACTGTGATTGATTGCACTGATCATCTGTGTGTGCATTATCACTGTCAGAACCGGACTTTTCAAAGTGAAAGAGTAAACATAATTTAAATCAATACATCAAATTTAGATTTAGTTGTATGATTATTCAAAGCATGTTAGATGGTTTATTCTTATATGTTTTGTACATTAATAGCTGGAGAGGTGGGACACAGCGAGCGCCAGGAGATTCTGTGTGTGCTTGTCTGTGAAAGAGATCCAACGAATGCCTGTATTGAAAGCACGTGTACTGCGTTAGGAAAAAAAAATTAACGTTTATGAAGTTTCAGAGACATTACTACATTAGACTACTCTATAAAATGTTGAATATAATGTATAATAATGCAATGGGGGAATATTTGTGGGTCCTGATAATAAAATAAAATAGTAATAATAATACATTTTAATAATAATAAAGTTGTAATCATAACAAAAAAAAAACTCTCTTCTTTATTTCGGCTTAAATTATCGCTATGGTATCGTGAGTTTAGTATCAAATCGTGACATGAGCGTATCGTTACACCCCTTCCTAACGCCCCAAACCCATATTTTTTGCGGTCTCTTACTCTGAGCTCTGGACCATGATGTAGTTGTTGTGTATATTTGTTCAAAATATCTCAAGGGAAGCATACACAAAGAAAAGTAGCAATCCATCTTACTCCTCTCGGAGCATTTTCCTTGACCTCCGCCTTCTGCAAATTGACATCTAGCACTCTGTGCGTTGTCGTCAGTGTTTGCATTCCTACAAACAGGGTAAGTTAGCCATGACCGATAACATACAGTGTTGTTTTACTGAAGCTGAATGCCAAACTTGTGGAGCTGATGTACAGTCCTGTTCTGTTGAAACCATTTCACAGGTCCTCACATTACATTCTTATCCCTTGAGCAATACATAATTAACTACAAACAGCATACAATACATACATTTTATATTTAAAAGTTATTTTATTATATATAATATACGTTTTGTGATCTGGTTCAGAACAGTTGTGTTAAGTTATTAAAACTAAGAATATAAGCACTGTGCTGTATTACCACTAGGGCACATGCAATGTTTCAACTACCTATAATCGGTGACAGCCCTTCCCATCTCAACTGAATGTACATGTTGCCATGACAACACGGTGTGCTGCAACCAAGACACTTTTAAGATCGTAGCTTTCTAGTCTGAGCCAGTTAGGGTAGCTTTGAGCGTTGATGTTGTGAGTGCCAGGATGACAGGGCTAGCCATACTCCAGCACTGAACTCGCTAACTCAGCTGTCAGTGATGAAAGACACGTCATCGTTCAGAGAGCGATAAGCGAAGGAGAGCACTGTTTACAGTTTAACACTGTGTTTTTACACATTTTTTACAAGCTATTCCGCTCTGCCATTTATTAGCTTCGGACACAATATCCATACGTGCTTAGCAAGTTTGCTTAAGCTGTAGAATTAGCAGCAAGGGTAAACATGTCAAATGGGAGCTGCAGTTTTGTGCTTTTACTAGACATATCTGTTAATATAAAATAAAAAAAAGCCAGATCAAGTATTCTGTTAACTGTGAGGAAAAGACTGATTAGCAAACCAGTCAGGTAGACCTTTTGTTTCAGTTCGCTTTTACCATTATTCAAAAGCTAGCATTTTTGAAGTGATCGCTATAATTGACTGTGAATAATGCTAAGGGCAATGCGTGTTGGCAGCAGGTCTGAGTCAACTATGTTTTGTTTTATTTATTTTGTTTATGCAGTATTTAAGTTGTCATTGTCTTTTGTTTAAGATTAGTGGTCAATTTTGTAATTATATTGCCTTGGCAAAGCCAGCGTACTGTATTGAACACATTTTATTTGATGTTTTTCGAAATCCCCTCACCTTTGTGAACAAATTGGATTATGTTCAAGCTACATTAACCCCATCCGATAAGTGTGTGTCACTCAAACGGCTCACACTGATGTTTCAGAGATGAATATATGCAGGTTATAACATGTTTTAGGTTTCTTCTGATCATGTAAGCACATTACATGTTATCACTTTGAGAAAACCCATACAGGTGACTACTATATACCAAGCATAATGCTGAAAATAATCCTGTATGAATAATTTGTAACATATGGTCTCAAAAATGAGTCTGGAAAAATGTTATTTAGGATTTTTAAACTTTCAGACATGGCTTTGTCAAGCCTTTTTTAAATTTGATTTGAAACATTGTATGTACTATGTTGTTATTTATATATGTATGTATGTACATTGCATATTTGACACAGAACCACGCACAGTCCAACAAGCGAATTGTTTTTTGTGTGTGCTTGTAACTGCATCTGAGCCATATTTAGCTTATTCGTTGTATGCTGAGCTTTTTACAAGTAGTACTAATTAATTGGGGTATATTTTGTTGTCAACGGGGTGAAGCGTAATGTTAAGAGACAATGAAACAATGGGTGATGATTGTTTTCATTTTTTTAAAGACGGATGACTTTTGTTTGGAGAAACCAGGAGGGCAGAAAAAAAAAATCTTGTCAAATCTGACCAGAACCATAACACTCTGCCTCACTGTCATGAATTTCAGAGTAGTATTAACGTTTAGAATATTTGGCAGCTTATGTATGTATATCCTTTTGACTCCGACTTTGTTGTGTAATAATGTGTCTGGATTACTTTATATATAGATGTACCTCATATATGTGTTTGTGACGTTTAGATAGCAATAGAGAAATAGCTGTTCAGCTAAGCTGTATAGCTGAAGACAACTTCTGTTGGCAGACTTTATAATTAAGATGTGTTTCATGTATTAGCTGCGAAAAAATACTTTTCAATTCTCTTTCCGTTCCATTGCGCACATTAAATTCATCTTTGATCATATACTTGGGCTGAATCAGCAAGGACCTTAAGATGATGCCTTTCCCCCTCCATTTTATTTTCAAATGATAAAATATCAGGCATATTGCACATGCTTGATTAGGAACCACCGCCACCCAGAATCTTAAAAAGGCCTTTCTCTAGACATGCGTCTTGTTGTGTTGATGGTGTCTATGAAAGTAAATGTTTTGTTTGTTCGTTTGTTAATTACCTATCGAACAGCAGCAAATAAATATATACCTATAGATATAAATTATATATTTCAACAAATATAAAACATGCATATATATATATGTTTATCTACTAAATTTATTCTCTTTAAATTGATCTTCTTTTGTCTCTTTGTCCTCTTTCATCTCATAACTGCTGACATCAGAGACCAGTTTTCAACTGTGTTTTTATGAATAACATGGCCGACCACAATGAATTTACGTTGCGAATAACCAATGGCGTGTATGCGTCTCTGTGGTGAAAGTTTTGGGACGTTTGAGAACAGCTGTAGGCTCCACACTATGGGCGTCCATTTTGGCGTAGTAATAGATTTGACCTGGCTACGTCAAAACCATTGCAGTCTCCACGTGTCACACGGTTCTGGCTTTGAAAGCGGTATGCGTGTGCGCTCTGTCTTTGCCAAGCTGTAGTGTATATGCTGAAAACTCATTCGAACACATGCGATGCTGCTCTGTAATACTTTATGATAATGTAGCTGAGCAGAGCCAGTTATGTTTTATGCCACTCTGTGCCAGGACGGTAGTGCCCCCCGGTACCACTGTGTTAGGTTCTTGTGCCATACTCCTCTCAGTAGGGGAGCCTCACAGGGGGGCCACTCGCTGGGCCGCTCGACCATGGAAGACTATACTATGCTGTGCTACGAGCAGAACAGAATAAAAGACTTTTAATACGACACTGTTTGGTCTGTTTTGTTGTTTCCAGCATGTGTTCAACTGAGAATCTGTGTGATTGACAGCAAAAAGCGGCGACGAATTGTTTAAGTCTTTGTTTTCTCGATTTCTGGGGAGAGAGGACTTAAAAAGAAAGAACGAAAAGCCTTTTGAAGTCGCTGGTGCAGGACCCCTATGTTTTGCCTTGATTAAAGCAGTGAATCTTTAGCAAGTTTTAATTGAGTTGAGAAAAGTTTGGAAAAGTTATAGTCTCTTATGCTCACCAAGGCTGCATTTGTTTTATTAAAAAAAATACAGTAAATGGTAAATGTAATTTACCAAAATACAGTAAAAAAAAAAAAACAGTAATACTGCGAAAGGCATCACCTTTTGACCATGCTTCAATATTTGACACTTTAGGCGCCCTTTAGCAAAGCGTCGGGTAGGTTTAGGTCTGGGGTAGGGTTGCATGCGATCCTAGGGCGTCATCTAACTGACGCTAAAGGGCGCCTAAAGCCTCAGATATTGAAGCATGGTCAAATGCGTCAGTTAGGTGACGCCTTGGGGGTGAGAATGGGCTGAATCAACGCATTCTCATCCTTCACAGCCCATTCTCACCCCCAAGGCGTCACTTAACTGACGCCTTGGGAAGCATTTGGACATGCTTCAATATCTGACGCTTTAGGCGCCCTTTAGCGTCAGTAAAATGACGCCCTAGGATCACGTGTACCCTACCCCCACCCCACACCTAAACCTAACCGCGTCCTCTAACAGACGCTTTCCTTTAGCGTCAGTTAGATGACGCCGTAGGATCGCGTCATGTAAGTGACGCTAAAGGGCGCCTAAAACGTCAAATATTGAAGCATGGTCAAAGGTGACGCCTTGGGGTGAGAATGCGTTGTCCTTCAACATCATATAGAACGCTATATGCAAAAACGGCGCTATACTACGCACATGGCACCCGTTATCGTTAATAAAACACGCTGTGAGGGCTAAGTTTAGGTGTGGGGTAGGGTCTGCGTGTCATATTCACGCTAAAGGATTTATGACGTCTTGGGTTCGCGTGTTATATTAACGATAAAGGGTGCCATGTGCGTATAGTACAGCGCCGTTTTTGCTTATAGCGTTCTATATGACGTTAAAGGATGAGAATGGGCTGGCTGAATAGTAGGCCTATTGCAATTTAAAAAGAACTGAATTTTCTGCTTCATTACTTTAGTCTTCAGAGTCATGTGATCCATAAGAAATCATGCTAATTTGCTGCTCAAAAAGCAATATTATCAATGTTGAAAACAGAAGTGCTGCTTAACATTTTTGTGGAAATGGTGATGCTTTTTTCAGGATTCTTTGATGAATAGAAAGTTCAATGAACAGCATTTATTCAATTTATTTATTACATAAATTGAAAGCATTTGTTAAATAGAAATCTTTTGTAACATTACAAATGTATTCACTGTAACTTTTGAACTAGTTAATGCATCCTTTATGAATAAAAGTATTAATTTATCTTTTTCACCACAAATGTTTTGCACAAATAAGAAAAAGAAATGTTCTTGAGCAGCAAGAATGATTTCTGAAGGATCATGTGACACTGAAGACTTGAGTAATGATGCTGAAAATTCAGGTTTGCCTTCCATGAATAAATTAAATTTTTACATTTATTAAAATGGAAAACAATTATTTTAAATTGTAATAATATTTCACAAAATTACTGTTTTTTTGTATTATTAAATAATTTATCAAATAAATGCAGCCTTGGTAAGCAAAAGAGACTTTTGACTGTATATACAGTTCGTACAATTAGTTTTTTTTATATTTTCAGTTTTATTAAGCTTTATTTTACAACAGTATAGGCCACAATTTTTATCTTGTATATATCTTAACATTTCTAAAGGCGTTTTTAATCAATTTTATTACTAATCACAGTATCCTGCACTTTTACAAAAACTCAAAAAATGCAAAAATTCTACAAAATTGCTACTCGTATTGGCCATATTGAAATGCATGATGTCCAGTGGTGTTGGTTTGCAGTAGCATTACTATCTATTCACTATCCTCAGCATAGGATTCCCAGATAAATCTACAATTTATTATTCGATTCCAAATATGCTAGCATCTGCTGTGAATTCAGCATGTGTGCTCTGCGAGAGTGAGTGAATTCATATTGGAAACAGATAAGAAAGCTATTGGAGAATGGACACAAGCAGTTGTTATGCAGGAACATTAGGAACGTATAACCCAAGAGAAAGCATGTAAAATGCAGATGACAGCTAATTTGCAGAAAGCGTTGCCTCCTCTTCTCACACTGAGGTGAAGGTAACTAGTATTACTCACTTCAGAAAGAAAAGCGAGACTGAGAGGTTACAGCGGGTTACCAAAGTAATAGATTGAGCATTTATAACACATTTTGAACAGACTGTTGCTGCAATCCCCCCACCCCTCCCCTCTCTCTCTTGTATCATAAGTCTGAACTCTCTTTCCCATTTTTTAATTAGTTGCAAATGCAAGATTTATGTAACCACACTGTTTCCATGCCAATATAATTAACCGATGGGGGCCATTTACTGGAGATTAATGGAGGAAATAAAAGGCGAGCTGTAAGAAAATCTTTACGTTTCAGAACTGCAGTTGGAGGGTGTGAAGAAGGAGAAACAGAGAAAGGCTTGTTCAATAAACGCTTACTTGTAGGATCATACATAAGTAGGTCTATTCACTGACAGTGGTCGCTATTTATTTCATATCAAACTTTCTTTGCATCTGTTACTCTAAACTGCAATGCTTGTGATAGATGGTAATCCAAACAAACACTGATTCCGAATCTTTCAATTATGTCTTATCACCAAACCAATTCTATTTGATGATGTGCCAGTAGTGCAGGGGCGAGTATCTCCCCAGACTTTCGAAAGATTTTTCTCTCTCACCTCGTTTTCTGTGTAGAATGTAGAGCAGAAATCAGGCCAAGGAGAAAGACGATAAGGGAGGAAAAAAAATCAGACAGGCGGTTTTGAGAAAGATTGGGAGAAGGACAGACATACAGGGAAAAAAAGAGAGAAATCTGGGATTTGGGGGGAGGGACTGGTTGGGAGAGCCAGATAAAATAATCAACTTTAATTTGAAATTAATTTAACGGTGTGATTTACGAAAATGCACTGATAAACTGCTGCCTCTGGTGAAATGTACTCAGGAAAATTTCTATCTTGATAGAGCCCCTGCTATTTTGTGGAAGTTGGATTACAGCATCACAGGAAATGGATGCCTGCAGTGAGATTATCCAACTTGAATCCTGAGAGGTGGAGGGCAGCAGCTCGTAATCACTGTGACAATTAAAAGCACCATTTGGGGTTCCTTGGATCGTCACGCTGATAGAACACAACGGAAAACATCTGCACGTTCTTTTGAAGGTATCTCTAATATTCCTTACTGACAAAACTTCAAATGTGTATTTCGAGTGCCTGAAGTGTTATTGGAGATCTTGCAGGAACTTCCACTTTTAAAGGGTATCCTAGAGGTTCTCCGGAGGTTTCTGCCTGCAGTGTTGCATTCCGAGAAACCCCAAATGGTGCTACCTTTTTGTTATAGTAATGCTCTTTCTATTCAAAGCTCAAGCTTTCTCACTCAGCAAGCCTCTTCTATCTATGTTTTGGTAGCCTATATAGACCTTATTCAGAGGAGCGCCATGACAGAAAGACTGGGATAGGCTTATCAATGGCACTCGCTGTAAAAAACAAAACAAAACAAAAAAAAATGGATAAAGCTTCTATTGCCTGTTGCTGTTGTCTGGAGTATACTGAAATATCTCGGAAAGGTGTTTTTGCAGTGTTTTGTTAGCAGAATGATCCAAAAACATTAAATAAAAGTACAACTCACTGAAAAGATGTAGGCCTATGTCTATCCCTCACACAGCCTCGCGTTAATGTCCGTTAAAAATCAAAGATGGCGCCGACGTGTTTACGCAAAATGAACTATCCTGGTATAAATTCAGATCATTGATGCAAATGCTTTAAATGAGCATGCTTGTTGGCATAACAATTTGAGTGAATCTCAGATGTTAAATGTTTACTAGCCTGGATTCCACTGTAGGTGCAGCGATTGAACATTTTCAATGTAATTAAATTACGAATAAAAGGCCCATATATCATGGCATTCTCATACCATGCCACAAGGGGACAGCATTTCCATACTTCCTTACAGGAAATCCCAAATAGAAACGTTCAACAGGATAGATCATAAATCGGAATGACAACCAATTACACAGCCTTCTGCCTATTAAATCCACTAGTACAGCCACATTTAGGCCAAGAATGAAAACACACAAAGAAAATATGGCCCAGCTGTCTTGACGCATTAAATATACCAATAAACTTCACAGTGGTGGATAAATTTATCCTGCGCATGTGCCACAACTGACAGCACAGCAGTGGGGCGCTCTCAGGCTGAACTGGGGCAGATAGACAGAGGGAATATCTGTGTTCGAGCATATACTGGATGTTAGACAATATAGACAAGTAATAATGACGAGATGGAATTTTATTGGCATCGCTAAATTAAAAAAAAAAAAAAAACTCAACAAACGGCTGTCAATTTAAAGTGGTATCGACAAGAAATGATCAGTAATGAGAAAACTTCAATTGGGGGCTAATTGATTATGAGCAGTAAATAGGCTACTACAGATGTGGTTTTTTTTGTCTTTCTACCCGAACAAAATAAACGTTATAAAATTAAATAAAACTACTCAACTTTCTGATAATGGAGTTCCCATAATGCACTTGGGCATGAATAATGAATAAGGTTGTATTTTCCAATGTTTTGTCATTGATCTTGCTTTTTTGTGACATCTGGAGTTTATTTTCTACTCAAAATGATCACATTAATATACCTAAAAATGATTTAACGAATGTGTGTGTTTTCGCGTGCGTTTTTTTTTTCATATTCGTGATTCGGTGCCTCTGATTTGTCAAAACACCATTCAAAACCCATTCAAACTGCTTGCTATTGCAAAGTAAACTTCAACTTAGTAAAAATCACTCAAACAATTTTATTGTTTATTGTAGCCTACTTAACTTAGTCAAGTAGACTTACTTAATTCATATGTGAAATTTACATAAAACATGTGTGCAAAAGAAAAAAAAGTAAAGTTAATTTACAAGTAGGCCTAAAGTAAATTTAACAATTGTTTTCAGTGTGCAGACAGTTAGCAAACAGCATACCTTTTTTCAACGTTCATTTTCTCACTCTGGAAAAAGACTTTGAATTTGATTTTCCTTTTGCAAGTGCATTTTTCACTTATACTGTATATAAATAAATGTTTTATATTTATATATATATATATATATATATATATATATATATATATATATATATATACACACATTGTATTGTGTTACAGTTTGCAAAAGTAAAATGTAAAGTAAAACAATAACTGTGTAAAGAATTGTCCTAGATAAAATTGCTGAAATAAAACACTAACTCCACACAATATTTACCCTACCTTCAGATTAATAACAATGGTCTGACAATGGTCAGTAGATTTTGCCTTTCCAGTCACTTAGGCCTATATGATTCAGTGAGTGAGTGGTTTGACTGATTCATTGAACTTATTCAAAAGAAAAATTCACTCTCAAATTGAAAACCACTTTGGCTTGGAAGCAATCTACTATTTTAGTTATTTAAAAATATGATCATCAATCATATTAAAAATTAAAACATGAACACGTAAATAAATGAACAAGCTATTATAGCCTGCTTATTGCCTGACTGTTTCACGTAGTTTTCATACAGCAAATTCAAGGAAATTGCCATAATTGAGATGACTGTAAATATTGAATTGCCTGAAAGATGTTGAATTGCCTGAATTATCATCTTAAATCTGAAGTTAAAATGAGCAGAAGTAACTAACAGAAAACAAACAATGAAAGACCAAAACAGTTGTTTCTCACTTTTAGGAAAGAGTTGTCAAAGGTCAGATATGAGGAACATATGAGGGAAATAAACTGTTACAAGCTGTAATGAAATGAGAGAGATAAAAGCCGAGTCGTGCACACACACAACTGCTCCAAACATGCAATCCAAACATCATTAGGTAGGCTACAAATGGCAAGCTGGCCTTAAGACATTTTGTGATATGGAGAAATGAGAAACTGTGATCTGACATCTTAAGCTGCTGCACACTCAATTGTGTCTGTTAGATAATCGAGGGGAGCCGAGCCGGAGTGAGTGGGTGTACGGACATTTCAAATGTCCTTTTAGTTATGACATTTTCTAGGTAATAATTTGCCTTGAACTATAATGGCAAAGTCAAAGTGTCATTAAAAAAGGATTGTTTAAACTGTTGGCCACTGAAGCATTCCTAGTTCATTCCTGACTCACCTTAGTATCCTAATTAGTCAAATTAATTAATAATTGGGCCTAGTTTCTCTTAACAAGACTATTAGCAGCCCCGTATGAGTGTAGCTATAGGAACAGATTGCGCCTGTATTTTGACCTAAAGGGGCTTATGTAACTCGTGAGTTTCTATGTTTGTGTGCACTAGTGTGTTTCTTTTTTGTGCACTTTTTGCAGTCATCTGACAGTAATGAGGAACTGCATGAAAAAAATAAACAAAGTCTTTTTTTCACATAAACGTTTCTATATAATCCTTGAATGAATTTAACATTGCTTTCTTTATGTCATATTTTCTCTCTAATTCTCTACACTTCACTGGTTTACATGCTTTATGCAGAGATGCAATGATAACCGTTATGCAAATAACTTCAACTTTAGTCTGGTCTTTAGGATGTAAACTTCCAAGGCTGCAAGGCTGCATTTATTAAATGAACATTAAAAATATCTGTTGTTTGTTTTAATATCTTTTATTCCTGTAATGGCAAAGCTGAATTTTCAGCATCATTATACTCCAGCGATTGTCTCATGATCTTTTAGAAATATTTCTAATATGCTGATCAAGAACATTTCTATCATGACAACTCTCTGAAGATTTGAGTGAGTGAGTGATCATGTATATTTTAATCACAATCGCGATACGGGAGGTAAGACCGCATTTTGAGCCAGCGGCTGGAATTTATATGGCCCTGTGTCCACAGACAATTCCTTCACTTCAGGTGAAGGTGGGGGAGAAAAGTCCTCGACTTCAAATGACCGCTCTGTTGCAAAGCTACAGTCGCTCTTTTTTATTTTAGAGTCTGACAGCCCATTTTTCAAATATTGCCAGTGGGTGGAGTCAGGCTCTCATCCCAAGACGTCATATAACTGACGTCTTGGGACGTCTTTTGACCATACATCAACATCCGCCTTTTTTTATGGTACCCTTAAACGTCGGTTAGATGACGTTATCGGATCCTAACCCTACCCCAGAGCTAATTATACCAGGTCACACAACCGACGTTAAAGGTAAAGCGTCAGTTGCATGACGGCCTGGGATCGTCATGTAACCGACGTTTAAGGGTACCCTAAAAAGGCGGATGTTGACTGATGGTCAAAATACGTCCTAAGACGTCAGTTATATGATTTCTTGGGATGAGACTGTGTTAGACCAGGGGTTTAGTTACCCATTAAAAACTGCTAGATCTGCTTATTTTTTCGACTCTCTTAGAAGAAAACAAACACAAACCTATGTGTTTATTTGATACAGTAGCTAAGTTTACAAGAAATTAGCTTCTACTTCTGACATTTCCAATGAGCAAAAAAGTAATGATTTTATGAACTTCTTTACTTAATATATTAATTATATTGGAGAGAAAATTATAACTATGCAACTGTCTAGTAGTATCGCATCAGACAGTGCAATGTAATGTCCCTGAGAAAAAAAAAATCATTCATTCGTTGCTATAGAAGAGGAAGAATTGTCTAAACTCGTTAAGTCATCTAAATCAACAACATATGTTAGACTCTATTCCGACTAAGCTACTGAAAGATATGCTTCTATAGGTCATAGATCCTCTCGTTAATTTCATTAATTTGTCTTTGTAACTAGGATATGTACAGAAAACTTTTAAGCTGGATATTATTGAACCTCTTATTAAAAAAACGCAACTTGATCCTATACAAAATTAGTCAATTACAATTACATCTCAAATCTACCCTTTTTGTCAAAGATACTAGAAAAAAAAACAGTATTCTCACAATTTATGTTCCTTTTCAGAAAGAAATGGTATCTACGAGGATTTCCTGTAAGGATTTAGACCATAGTACTGAGACAGCTTTCAATAGAGTTTGATTTGATTTGCTCTTATCATCAAATTGTGGTTGTATCTCTATTAGTGTTACTTGATCTTAGTGCTGCATTTGACCATTGACCACAACATTCTTTTAAATAGACTAAACAATTATTTCGGCATTAGTGAAATTGCATTGTGGTTTAAATCATACTTATCTGATCATTATGAGTTTGTAGCAGTAAATGAAGAGATGTCATATCGATCACAAGTTCATTATGGAGTACCACAAGGCTCAGTATTAGGACCTTTGCGGTTCACTCTGTGCATGATGGTACCTTTGAGTGATATCATTAGGAGGCATGGCATTACTTTTCACTGTTATGCCGATGATAGGCTACTCAGCTGTATATCTCTTCGCGCCCCAACGAAACTTGCCAATTCAAGAAATTAACGGAATGCATAGCTGATGTAAAAATGACTACTATGTATGACTAAATGACTTTCCTACTACTTAATTCTGAAAAAAAAAGTCTAATGAGAGTTTCTAATGATTGGACCAAAAACCTCTGCAAAACTGTCTAACAATCGATGGTTGCTCCGTCAAGTTTTTGTTGTCGATTAGGAACCTGGGTGTGCTCTTTGACAATCTTTCATTTGAAAGTCACGTTTTTACATCTGTAAAAACGCATTCTTCCATCTTAAAATACATATATAAATTACGTTATATGCTCTCAATGACAAATGCTGATCAGTTAGTTCATGCATTCATGACCTCAAGGCTTGTTATTGTAATGCTCTCATGGGTGGCTGCCCTGCACACATAGTAAACAAACTACAGCTGATCCAAAAACCAGAACCAGGAAGTATGACCATATTAGCCTGATTTTGTCAAGCGTCCTATTAAACATTATACATTTTAAAATATTGCTGATTACTTACAACGCACTAAGGCCTCGTTTACACTGCATGGTTCAAGTGACCCAAATCCGTTTTTTTTCCTCTCATATGGCACAGATCGGATATGATCGATGAACATGTAAGCAGGAAAAAACGCATGAATTCCGATTTTCTCAGATCGGATTCATGCCTCATTCATATGTGGTAGTAAATCGGATATGAATCAGATACGTGAATTTGCGTGTGCCATGTAAGCAAATATTCCCCATTAAATGCGAGTCGTCCGTCATTAAAAAGTGTGCGATTACAGGCGCGATGGAAGAAAGGATACACACAGTGGAGCAATGCGGAGGTTTCATGTCTTTTGAGTGTTTGGGGCGAAGAGTGCAGGCTAAAATGCAGGGTTGTTACAGAAATAAATCTGTATTTGAAGACATTTCACGAGATATGAGGCATCATTTTAAGCTCTCGTGGCTACAGTGCTTCTCCTCCCCTCTTTTTTGTCCGCCGTATGAGACCAATCTTTTGATGACTTTTCAAAATATTGTGGAAAGAAAAACACTGGATAATTTTATTCACATCTGTATCCATTGCATTTCGTGCTGTTTTACTTCATTTCCCGGGTCAGAACGTCTACATTTGGTAGTTTCAGCAGTGTATAGTGTAAATGCAAAAATCGGAAATGGGTCATTTTTAAAAGATGATGTAAGCAGGTCGTCCAAAAAATCGGATATAGTCAGAAAATCGGATTTGGGCATCAAGACCTTCAGTGTAATGCAGCCTAAATGGTTTAGCTTCCCAGTACTTGAGCAATGTCCTTCAAGTCTATTGCGATCTCAAATTTCTGACCAGTTGATAATTAAATAATTAGGAATAATAATTAAGTAATAAATAATTAAGTCGATTGAATATTAAAATCCACTGCTGGCGGTAGATCATTTTCCTATTTACAGTAGCACCTAAACTCTGGAACAGTCTTCCTAACATTGTCCGGGAAGCAGACACACTGTCAGTTTAAATCTAGACTAAAAACACATATCTTACACATAGAAATGATACATTTCTATTATTCAAATCAGTTAAATGATTATTAGGTTGGATAAATTAGGTCAGTCGGAAGCGGGAACACTTCCTATAACACACAATGTACCCGTTACATCATAAGAAAAATGGCATCTACGCTAATGTTAGTCTTTCTGCTTATTCCGAGGTATATCAGCCGGATCTGGGCAGTATCCCTGAAGTGTCAGCAGAGATTGTGTCAACTATAGGCTCTCCCCTGTGAAGGCCTCATCAACACGACAGCCATCGGCACTGATCCTCAACAAACCCATCTCCATACCCATGTGAGTCCAATCTTCAACCAGATGGAACTGGATAATATTCTGATTGTTCAAAATCCAATCTGACTTCTGACCTACTGTATAACGCTGCCTGAATCATAATCATACACTGTTCATTCGTTGGCCAGACTAGAACTGGCCCGCGACTGAGCCTGGTTTCTCCCAAGGGTTTTTTTTTTTCTCCATTCTGTCACCTGATGGAGTTTTGGTTCCTTGCCAATGTCGCCTTTTTAGCCTTTGTCGCCTTTTTTCACCTTTGTTGCCATTTGCTAATGGCTTGCTTAGTTGGGGACATTTAAAGGAGAAGTTCACTTTTCAAAAAACTTTTGCTGATCATTTATTCACCCCCCATGTCATCCAAGATGTCCTCGTCATTCTTTCTTCAGTCGAAAAGAAATTAAAGTTTTTAATGAAAACATTCCAGCATTTTTCTCCATATAATGCACTTCAGTGGTACTGGGAACCAAACGGTTCAAGGTCCAAAAGACAGTATCAGTGCAAACCGCAAACTGTTCAAAGGGCTTTAAACGATTCCAAACCACGAATAAGGGTCTTATCAAGCGAATCGATCGCTCATTTTAAAAAAATTCTTGCCTTGGTCTGCACTGCGATGCACGTTCGTGACTCTCCTGTTCTAACTCGTTCATCAAAATGAGCGAATCTTTTTCCGAGTCAATTAGTTATTTCGTTCGTTGAATGAACCAAATGACTTGAAAAAAGGTTTGTTCATTTTGATGAATGAGTTCGAACAGGAGTTTGTGTAGCAAAACAGAGCATTTGAGCTTATAAAACTTAAACTTTATTATTTATTTATTAAATGAGCGATCGTTTCGCTTGATAAGACACTTATTCATCGTCTGGAATCATTTAAAGCCCTCTGAACAGTTTGAAGTTTGTACTGAAAGTGTCTTTTGGACCTTGAACCGTTTGGTTCCCACTGAAGTGCATTATATGGAGAAAAATGCTGCGATGTTTTCATCAAAAATTATCAGCAAAAGTTTTTTCAAAAGCGAACTACTCCTTTAATTTAATATTCAACAATATTATTGGTCTGCCCAACCCGATCTCACGACCAAGTCGTACTACAGTAATTCGACGAATGATTAAAAAGTGGCTAATTCGTAACAATTCATACGACCTCACTCGTACGAATTAATACGATTTTGCTAAATTGTACATATTTTACGAATTGGCCAATTCGTATAAATTCTTACGAATGACCTACCCCTTACCCCGCCCCTAAACCTAACCATCACAAGGGTTTAGACAAATCGTACGAATTAGTACGAGTGAGGTCGTACGAATTAGCCACTTTTTAATCATGCGTCGAATTCGTACGAATTGGTCGTGAGATAGTGTTGGTCTGCCTGCATTGACAACATTATACAAGAACGAAATAGCTGGACGATGACATCACAGTTTTCCCCAGAACAGCTATATACTGTGTATAAATTAACTAAATTAATAACTTTTTTTTACAACACAAATGATCCATCACTGGACTGTGATGCTATTTTCTTTTGGAGACAAACTTTGCTGCATTATTTTCCTGTTATCTCCGTAAAGCTGCTTTGAAACCATCTGTATTGTAAAAAGCACTGTATAAATAAATGTGACTTGACTTGACTACAGTGCAGATACAAATACATGTGAGTGCTAACTCCTGTACACTCCACTGCACACTGACCAAGCAAAAGATGCAAGATAGAAGTGTATTACATTTTCCACATGCATATTCAGTTCGGCGTGTATATGGCCAAACATTTGCCGGTTTGTGTGTAGAGTTAGGCAACTATGCAAAAACACAATTTTTTTAGAAGAGTTTTGAATGAAGTGTTTGACTTTTGCAAGAGATGTGTGGGACATTTTATTGTGACGTTGTGCGCGTAGAGTTTTGAGAAATGGAGCCAGTCTTGTAAGCATTTTTTCAAAAAATTATGATATTTGCATAACAAATATTTAATAGTTTGCATATTTGCTTTTCTTGTCATTAAGGTTGGTCTGTTCAGATACACGTGAGTCGTGTGACAGAAAAGATGGGGCATTTTTGAATGCTTATCTTCCTGGAGGCTGTGCGTGAATGTGCATGCAATTTGTAATTAAAGCTGCCTCAAACAAACAAACAAATACATTTTGCTCCATGTAAAATAAAACCACTTTTATGGATATAGTTGGAGTTTTAACATATTTTTTTCAAAAGTACCATTGATTTGTCTGTGTGCAATGTTTAATGGGAAAAAAAATATTTCAGTATAGTGAATGCAATTTTCACAGGTTCCTATTCTATGTTTTTGACAAATGTGACTAAAAGTGATCAGTTTTTTGATATCAGAAGGATTTCTTAAATACTGAAGATATCTTGAAACATTGCAGAACTAAGTCCTGAAAAACCTGAGTTCTCAGAGATTTTTGTCACAGATGTGGCAGAGCTGGACAGCTCGAGGCCACTAACACACACACACACACACACAGAGAGAGAGAGAGAGAGAGAGAGAGAGAGAGAGAGAGAGAGAGAGAGAGAGAGAGAGAGAACATCAAGGCACAGCACATCGCTGCCCTGAACTGGGTCAGAGCCACAAAACATAACAGTCCTAAAAACACCCAATGCATCACACAGATACTTTTAATCATTTCCATTGACTAAGTGAACCCACTTATATATCCTGGTGAACCCTACGTCGTGAGGACCAAGACAAGTGTCCCCAAAAATATAGCAATAGCAGAAATCATTGACCTTGTGGGGTCCCCATGAGTAAAACAGCTTATAAATCATATTATATGTTTATGTTTTTAGAAAAAGGGATAATGCAGAAAGTTTTCGGTGAGGGTTGAGCTTAGGGGTAGGATAAGGGGTTGAAATAATCGTTATCCCTATTTATAGTCCCAATAAAACATTGAAACCCAGTGTGTGTGTGTGTGTGCTATTATGCTAATACTATAAAATCTATTAGGTATTATAAAATAAAGTATTATGAAAAAAAATACTATGCACTATATTGCTTACATAAAATTATATGCCTTTTCAATTAACTGATTTCATCTCCTGATTAAAAAAAAAAAACAGGAAAATTTTTTTAAAGGCCAAAAATGATGTATTACTTTTAACAAATGTAGAAAAAAAAAAATGATTTACACTTCTTTTTTCAGCCTACGTACAAATCTCTGATGCTCAGCTTGTTCTGTCTCCATCCATCTTTCCCTGTACGAGCTGCCTTTATCCCTACGAGTTCTCGGCATATATGCATAAATGAATTCCAATCATCTGTACATGTACATTTCCCTATAATCTGTGTCCTCATTTGCATAATCTTCACTTGGGTACTTGTGCATTTCCCTCTCTCTGTTCTCCCTGGCTGGACTGTGAGCTTCTCCCTCTTGCATTCCTGCCTTCCCCTGTCCTTTTCCATCAAACTCTTACTCTCTCTCTCTCTTTCTGTTGATTTCATGTTTTAACTCGCCCCTACTTCCCGCCTCTCTCTGATGAGACCTCTTTGAAGTCACGGTTGTCACAGCAACGACATGATAGTGAAGGGATGGTTGCGGGCTATCTCTCTGTGGAATGCTGGGGATTCTCTGATCGTCCCAAGTCTATAAATCAAACTCTAAAATTAGCATTTTTCCTGGTGAGTGAATGTCTATCATTCAAACACACTCGTAAATGTTCACCAGCAGTAGTGGAATGCCCACCCCAGCACATTTAACAACGTGAGCATCACTGAATGCTGCGAAAGCGCTTTGATTGATTTCAAATGTCACGCTGTCTGTGATATTTGATAGTCCAATAGAGATATGAATGCAGATTTTAGGCCATCCTTGAATGGAGATATCAGGTCACTCAACAGCACTGTGTTTTATTTTTGTCACATGTATTGGGTTTCCCCACCAGGCGCCTAAAAATAGACTCAAAAAAAGAAGGGAGAGGCAGTTTAGTGGGGAGTGGGAGGGAGGAAGAGGAGAGAAAAGAAGAATGAGCAAGTGAAAGACTAGCCCGCTCCTCCTCTTGTGTCCTCTCTTCTGGAGTGGATCGATCACGAAGACTCTCAATGTCGGGACCACCATACAGTGAATCCTTCATTACACTGCCAGTGGCCAAGCCTTTTGTGGTGTGTGAGTCTAAATTGAAGCCTGAGTTCAGTGAAAAAGCTCTAGAAATTGGATGAAGCCAGATTTGACAGAATCTGACAGATTTATGCGTTTAGCTAAAGCTGTTTTATGAAATATTATCATTACTGTTATTTACGCACACGCACACACACACTGACCTTTCCATAGACATTATGATACAAATTCAACCCTAAACTTCCCCTTAAAGGGATAGTTAACCCAAAAATTAAAATTCGCAACGCATCCTAGGGCGTCATCTAACTGATGCTTTTGACCATGCGTCTAAATCCGACGCACATGGCAACCTTTAGCGTCAGTTATATGATGCGGGTAGGGTTAGACCATTAGGAGGCGCGTCTCATATTGACGCTAAAGGGTGCCATGTGCGTCAGATGTTGACGCATGGTCAAAAGCCTTAGGCTAGTTAGATGATGCCTTCGGAGAAGAACCTGCTGAAATTAGCCAATGACAACGCATTCTCCTCCTAGGACGTCATCTAACTGACGCTAAAGGTTGCCATGTGCGCCGGATTTAGACGCATGGTCAAAAGCGTCAGTTAGATGACATCCTAGGATGAGTCTAAATCCGACGCACATGGCAACCTTTAGCGTCAGTTAGATGACGCTCATCCTAGGGCGTCATCTAACTGACACTTTTGACCATGCGTCTAAATCCGATGCACATGGCAACCATTAACGTCAGTTAGATGACGCTCATCCTAGGATGTCATCTAACTGACGCTTTTGACCATGCGTCTAAATCCGACGCACATGGCAACCATTAAAGGGTTAGTTCACCCAAAAATGAAAATTAAGTCATTAATTACTCACCCCCATGCAACCCCGTAAGACCTTCGTTCATCTTCGGAACACAAATGAAGATATTTTTGATTAAATTTGAGAGCTGGATCACTCCTCCATAGACTTCCTAAGGGACTAGCACTTGACGGCCCATAAAGTCATTAAAGAAAAGGTTTAAATATTCCATGTGCCTACAGAGGCTCAATTATAAGTTTATCAAGCGACGAGAAAACTTTTTGTCCGAAAAAAACATAAATAACGACTTTATTCCACTATTCCATTACTTCATTATGGGCCTTGAGACGAGAATTGAAGAGATTTCCAGAACGCATGCGCGAGAACTGAGATGAGGACGTTCTTCTTCGACTACTTCTTGCTACCGGCTGCTCACCGCTTAGGAGTTTTACCGCCACCTACCGTATAAAATGATGATCCATATATAAGGCGCTCCGGATTGTAAGGCGCACAGCACTGTCGTATTTCAGAAGATTAAAGGCTTTTAAATGCGCCTTATAGTGCGGAATATACGGTAATTGAAACGCGTATGTACAGCGCGCGTCTTCCTCTGCTTGTAAACAGAAAGTTTTGTGCTTCCAGCTATATCAGCACATCATCTTATACGGTAGGGGGCGGTAAAACTAGCGGTGAGCAGCCGGTAACAAGAAGTAGTCGAAGAAGAACCCCCGTCCTCATCTCAGTTCTCGCGCATGCCTTCTGGAAATCTCTTCAATTCCCGTCTCAAGGCCCATGAGGAAGTAATGGAATAGTCGAATAAACTCGTTATTTATGTTTTTTTCGCATAAAAAGTATTCTTGTCGCTTGATAAACTTATAATTGAGCCGCTGTAGGCACATGGAATATTTAAACATTTTCTTTAATGACTTTATGGGCCGTCAAGTGCTAGTCCCTTAGGAAGTCTATGGAGGACTGATCCAGCTCTCAAATTTAATCAAAAATATCTTAATTTGTGTTCCGAAGACGAACGAAGGTCTTACGGGGTTGGTACAGCATGGGGGTGAGTAATTAATGACTTAATTTTCATTTTTGGGTGAACTAACCCTTTAACGTCAGTTAGATGACGCTCATCCTAGGATGTCATCTAAGTGACGCTTTTGACCATGCGTCTAAATCCGACGCACATGGCAACCTTTACCGTCAGTTAGATGACGCTCATCCTAGGATGTGATTCTAGACCACTAGAATGGATGTGAAAGTGAACACTCCTGATTTCACTGAGAGCAAGTCATGTATTGTAGTGTGAACCGCACAGTTCAGCCTGACGTTTTAAAATCATGTAGTGTGAACAAGGCATTACATGCCAAAACTATTTAGAGAGGTGTCATGATTGAACTACTTTTGAGTCCTGTAAGAAAGTCATACAGGTTTGGAATGACACGTGACGTGGATGAGTACATGGGTAAAACTGTCACACATTTGTGCATTTATTTGACCTTTCTTCCTTCCTTTCTTTCTTTCTTTCTTTCTTTCTTTCTTTCTTGAGATTGCTTCAGATATATGTTGAATTTTTAACCTCAGGATCTATTTTTCAACTCTATTATTGATCTTGATAGAATTGTTAAATGTATTACTAAGACTGAGAAAGAAACAGAGGAAAAAGCGTGGGTGTGTGATTGTTGGTGTATTTGCAGTCTGTTTTGGTACAATCTAAATGTTTCCAAATGAGAGGCTTTTGTTTTTCACCTTATGCTTCCTTCTTCAATCACACATGCAGAAATGCACATGCTCCACAAATGCTAAAAAGCTCAGTTAAAAGCTCAAGGCTGTGCAGTGCTGCAACATGAACCACACACACACGTTTTCTTCAGGCTATTCTTCACATAAAGCTTAAAGGTTTATCACATACAGACACTAGAGGTGTATACAACACTCGATTTTGTTATCTTTGTTGGGCCTCTCCATAGTCGTAATGATTTTTTATACTGTTCAAACGGTATAATTCCCTACACTAACCCTACCCCTAATCTTACCCATCACAGAAAACTTTCTACATTTAAAAAAACAAACAGAAAAACCCCCACATATGTTTATTAATCCATTTCCCTCATGGAGAACGCTGGTGAGTCCCCACAATGTAGGTGATCTCAGTGTTACTATCCTTGTGGGAACATTTAGTCACTGTAACATAAACCTGTACACACACTCACACTCGCGCACACACTCGACACTCGCACACACCTCACTGCAGTGTTATAAACATCTGCTCATGTGCTGCAGTCTAGTGGTATCTCTTAAGTTTCCCATGCAGAATTAGTTTTCTTTTACTGCAGTATAGTGGACATCTGACAGTGTGTCATGGACCAAAACATCTGTTATGCATCACCATTTCACATTGGATTTCACACACAAGTTTGTAGATGTTCTCCTTGAGAGTTAAGGTAATAGATATTGGGCATCTAAATCTTTATGTTTCTCATAGTTTTTTTTTTTAAAGATTTTTTTTAAACGTTTAAATGCACAGTAGAAAATGTTAGTAAAAAGTTAGCACAGTTAGAGTGGAAAATTTTACATTTTAAAATGTCAAAACAGGCCTATTAATTTAATATATCTTGTACTTTATATAGGCTAGTTTTAAAACTGTAAGACTGTTAAAATCGTGTCTTATTAGTACATTTTGGACATTAATTTGAACTTTTAGACATCATTTATCACCTTTGTGCTGTCTATGAATATTCATTCATTTTACTGAAAAAAACAAAATATCGAATGACTCAAATTGGTCGTTATATTAACATTAGCCTACTTTATACTTTAATGACATACAGTTAGGAACTGAAACGTAGTCACCCAAATGACATTGTAAAAACGCACCATATGTTTGCAAAAATTACCTTACCTTAACATATATGTATTTTTTATTTAAGACCATACATATACTTAAAGTCAAAGTATAGCCCATTGTTAAAACTAAGTTTTTAGTAGTACAAAAGTCAAAAGTATGACTCTCTCTCTCTCTCAAACACACTCACGCGCACACACAGACACACACACGTAGGCTACGTCACAATTACTAAAAAATATTATATATAGGCCTACAGTATATATATATATATTATTTTTTAGTAATTTTAGTACAGAAAATGTAGTACAAAAGTATATTAAGTAGGCTTATATGCACTTATGCATTTTAGTTTTAAAGGACACACAATTTTTGTTGTTTAGGGATCTGCTAATTAAACGTTAACCGTGTACTGTATGACTCACATGCCTTCACCGACATATGCAGACCTAAAACTAACGGTGACCTTATTGAGCCTCATCAACGTCAAACTGAGTGAAAGTCTCTCTTCTGTCATCCCATCCCCATTCAGCCAATTCACCGCAGTGCTGAAAGAGTGAGAGCGAGCGAGCGAGCGACGTGAGAGAGCGCGAGAAAGAGAGGGAGAGAACACGCGTGTGTGCTGTGTGTGTGTGCGAGTGCGCGCGTGTGTGTGTGTGTGTGTGTGTTTGTTAGTGTGTGAAAGAGCGAGTGAGGTAGAGAGAGAAGAAAACTGCGAAATCTGTCAAGGTTTTCCTGGCGTTTGGTTATTCCTCTCGACGCCTGTGCCGCGCTGACTCGGTCGCGTGCTGGAGGGTGAGTGCTCGTGCTCTTCTTTCTTCATGCACATTACCTGAGCTGTATGAGTGGCGCGTGATTAGAGAGATCGATTCGTTACGGTGCTTTCGAGCCAAGTATGACAGGTCAATTCATATCCAATAGTCCTGCGGACCACGTAGCCTACTATAGTGAAACGCTGATTTTTATTTATTTATTTATTTTTAACATGTATTCAGTAACAGTATATTCTCTAGTTTGCGACCAAAGTCGAAATTGTAACATGTGAGTTTTGTATCTTTATTTTTTTTTTGTCGCACTTAGCGCGAGACTCGTAGTTAGGTTAGATTATGCGCTCGTGTCGTGGACGGACTGGTATGTGTCATGGATGTTGCTCATTTCTCTAGTGCTGACTTTGGGAACGCTACGAGAAGAGAGAGTAGGCTACTGCGGTTGTGAGGATTTGACAAGGGGTAGACACGATGCTGTATATGGGACAGGATTTGCCTTCATTGTAAGAAAGAGATGAAATGCAGCTGACTACTGTACTGAAATATGCTAAATAATGTCCTAATGATATGTAGCCTAAATATATAGAAATGTTTCTGTCAGTGTTGTGTTTAGATGGATAGAAAACATCATTAGCCGAGATAAGGAAGTCCCCATGTAATATAGGTGTTTGTTTGTCTGTATTGTAGATAGTAAAATCTGAAATCACTTTGTGAAATGACTTTGTAGGGTCCAACTAACTGTCTCAACGAGGAAAACCGGCTTAAAGTGATAATGTTCTAATGAAAAAAATGTTTATGTGAGGATATGGAATATCATTACCTCAATATAAAAACAATAGAACTCTAAGGAAAGTCTCCTTTATGATGTTGTGAGAGAGATGGGGATAAAGTGACGTGTAGAATGGCCAAATTATTTATATATTTGATTCTGCCTTGAGTCAGGTATGATTATTTTCTGCCTCCTTGTGCCTAGAATGAAGATCAGTTTGAGCTTTATGAATGGCGCTCTGTATCTCCGGCTGAAATCATGAATGTGCACATGTGAATGCATGTGCGTGTGTTATTGAAAGCTCGCACATGCGTGCAGGCCTGCATGCGTGACTGTCCTCTGAGATATTTTGGGCCAAGGTCTTTCCTCAGACCCCTTCCTTTTTTTCTCTCTCTCTCTCATTCCTTTTGCTCTAAATACTTGAATACCATCTTTTCATAAGCACGCATTTCTGTGTTTTCTCTACTCATTTCCTCCCACACTCTTCCCACTTGCCAGTTGGCCTAACCTGCTGACAGGGGAACATATTGCCATCTCTACAGAAAACTACACTCCCCTTGGGCTCTTGCTCCCCAGTCGAGTGGACACACCATCTGTGGAAGTCCCAGTTCACCACGAGGGCTGTCTTTCTAAATGTGGTCATGTCTGGCATATTGAACGCCCTCCTACGTAAGACCTATATTGCCCAAATCCCCTGGAAGACATAAAGGACGACTGGATATTGTTCTGTTGTGCTGTAAGGCTAATAGGGGCCGATGTTTTAGATTGGTTGAGTTATGTTATAGTGTTTTTAATGGTCACAGCAGTGAGGGTTTTATTACGTTCTTTACCGGACTGCCAGATTTTCAGCCCGATGTAGATTGCAGCACTGTACAGTTATTTTACGTTCCTGTAGGATGTCACTCTTTTTAGGTGAGCACACCTAATTTTATTGAGTGCAGTTTTATATGTTGTACACAAATATAATATTTTGTACTTTGTATTTTCACAAACATGTGACAGAAATCACTAACCCCCTAGAAACCCTTCTTGGTCAAGATTACAAAGTTTTGGTCTGTGCGTCGCCTGATTTCAGCACCACTGTGACGGACAGCTCCCAATTGCCTGTTTCCTCTCCCACCCTGTATGCCTTGATTTGCCCTCTTTTATCTTTTTCTCTTTCACTGAGTGTCTTTCTACTCGCTTCGCCCCTCACTTCATTTAAATGGGTTATATTGGTACCTGCACATTTACATTTCAATAGCTGTATCACATGACCAGCTGTTTCTGCAGTATGCACATTTTGACCACTATGATTTATTCATGTATTTTTAAAATCATCTCTATGGTATGACCATATGCTACTTGTACAGTATTCACACACTCATATTTAAGTAATTTAAATATTTAAATATTTTCTCTCTCCCTTAAATTATTCAAATTTAATTGCTTTAAATCATTTAAATATTATTTTTATTTTAATAATTTTAAATTTTGGCTTAAATATTATAAATATATATATATATATATATATATATATATATATATATATTATAAACATAAAAATAATATTTAAGCCAAAATGTAATCTATAAATAGGGCTGATATCCCTCAATACATGCATACTTGAGGCACTGACTGGACTCCGTGGGATAATCAAATGAGTGTCACCCTTTGGGTTATCAAGTGGGCGCCCTCCTTCTTTGGCGTCCTGGGTTCACTCCCTAGGTGCCATCACTTCATTTGACGACCCAGACCCAGAGTCCTTTCTCTTCATCCACAGCCACTGGCTTCCCTTTTCAGCAGCCCTGGAGAGGTCTTTGACTGCCTGCCGATGGGCTTTCCCTCGCACTCCCATCTCCCTGAGTAGCCTGGATGTTGAGGTGGCTACGGACCCTCTGCAGCCTACTTCCACTGGGCGTATGTTCGCTTTCCAGCCTTGTTGTTGTGCATCGGCTGCAAGTTCGACCCAAAAACCCTCCCAGCGCACGGTGAGCTCGATGATGTAAACAAGCTTGAGTGATGTTGAGCACAGAACAAGGTCTGGTTGCTGGTTTGTAGCGGCGATCTCAACTGGGAAGCAGAGTTTCTTGCCCAAGTCAGCCAGTAGCTTCCAGTCCCGTGCTCTACCCAGCTGACCAGTGTCTGGTATTGTGGCGGTGAGGCTGGCTTGACCCTCTCCCTCTCGAACAAATGGTATTAGCTGCCCCCGGGATGACTGGAGAGGAAGGGCGTTCACACTTGCCCTTCGACTTTCTAGCACAGCTGCAAGACTCTTTAGAACCTGGTTGTGCCGCCAGGTATAACGACCTTGGGTGAGGCTGGTCTTGCATCCCACTAAGAATTGCCAGACTTGGACATAGAGGGCACGAAGGGTCTTCGGTGTACCACTGGCTTAGGTTTGCTGGGGAAGGCAGGACATCGTAGGCAGCCCTGATTGTGAAACTTGCCCTGAAAGCCTCCATCTCCCACAACTCTTTCCAGGAGATCCTCTGCCCTTGTTTTGCCTGCGCCACAGCTTGGGTGCACTTTTCTGCTTCCTCCTCCCGACGTATCTCCTGAGTATCTCTTGGTGTACTGACCCCGCTGCCTAGACCACTCCTCCCCTCTTGTACTCGGCCCACAATGTCCCTGTGTCTGAGTGCTGCCTTTGCCTGCTCAGTAGCAGCCAATGGGGTCCATCTCCTCCCGGTGGCGAGGATGGGGGCCACGTGGGCTACAAATGGATCACTCGAATCCAGCAGCATCATCTCCAGTCTGACTTTGGCGCACTTGTACTCCTCTGTCAGACTGGAAATGGGCAGTTGTAACATCCCCCTACCATAGAGTCCAATTCTACTGAGGCGCCTGGGAAGGCCAAGCCACTTCCTTATATATGAACTGACCAGTCTCTCCAGCTTCTCCACCTTTGAGAGCGGGACTTCATAAAGAGTTAGCGGCCACAGGAGATGTGGAAGTAGTCCAAACTGCATGCACCAGAGTTTGAGCTTGCCAGGAAGCATGGTTTTGTCAATGTTCTCCAGTCCGGTGGCTACCTCCGTCCTGAGCTGCTCTACCTGGTCTTTGTCTTTGAGGGAGGCGTCGTACCAACGACCTAGGCCAGGGATGCCCAACCCTGCTCCTGCCGATCGACTGTCCTGCAAAGTTTATCTCCAACTCTAATCAAACACACCCGAAGCAACCAATTAAGGTCTTCAGGATCACTTGAAAATTAAAGGCAGGTGTGTTTCATTAGAGTTGGAGATGAACTGTGCAGGACAGTCGATGTGTAAAAAAAAAAGTGTATTTATGTATAATAATTTAAATTATGTATATATACATGCAAATATTTCTTAAATATATACATGCATATGTGTATATTATATATATAGATAGATAGATAGATAGATAGATAGATAGATAGATAGATAGATAGATAGATAGATAGATAGATAGATAGATAGATAGATAGATATCATATATATATATATCAATGATTTATCGCAATTAATTGCATCCAAAATAAAAAATATATATATTATTTTTATATATATTATATTTTTATTTTATTTTATTTTTCTACTGGACAATGAATAGCATACTATACCCAAGCAACACACACATTTTTTTGGGGTGATACTTGGGCCAGTAACCCAACCATCCAGAGTTCCCTATAGCTGCTCAGAACACTTTAGACGCTGTGCAGCAATGCCCTGGCAACCACCCACAACATCCTTGAAAGAGATTTTGCATATGGAAACTCTGAACCTTCATAAAATGTACTACTATTGCAATGCACGTACACCGGGTGCTAATGCATTCTTCAGAGGAACTTCATTATTCACCATATTATCTTTCCTGCAGCCATTTTTCCTAACCTTTAACTTCTTCAAAGCTCCTCTTTTCTCCTCTGCTCTGTCAATGCTCTCTGGATTATCTTAACCCTCACACATAAACCACCATTCACTACGAATCCTTCATTCATATCAAGCACGCCCTGGGGCTCCCGACACTAACTGGAGAGGATTTCACCAATAATAACCCATTGTGTTCTTCTCCCCCTGCCAAAAACCAAGCCTAAAAAAAAATTAAAAAATTAAAAAATTCAGGGCTTCTAATCCAACGCTGTATGGTGCCATTCTGTGAATTAAGGGGAATTGTGGCTCTTCAGGAGGCATGTCAATCAAATCCTCGCTCTTGTTCCAGAGCGTGAGTGCAAACCGTGTAACAATCCAGGAGGCATTACATTGCAAAATCTTTCCAATACTATTCACATTCTCTATTTGTTGCTTATTCTTTCGGTATTTACCTTCAAGCTTTGATGTGTCGATCTATTCAGCAGATATAGCTGTGATGTTTCAGTGCCGGGTATTACCACAACCAGTTCTGTAAGACCAAACAATGAATGTAGCTAATGATCTGTTTGTGTAATCGCCTATTTGTCAGAATACAGACCTTTTTAGGGGCTAGTTGATAGCACAAGTGGGTAGTGAGGTGCAGAATCCAGTTTGTGTCCCAATCTCATTCTCCCTCTTTCTCCCTTGCACTTTCCTGCTATTCCGTCTCGTTCGTTAGAGGCAAAAGCCATACAAATAAAATAACTAATGATTTATAGTGTCTTTAAGCACTCATATAAGTCCAAAGATATGTCTCACTGCACGCTTGCCCCTAATCATTTTAGTCATACATTATTTAAAGGACACTGTTTGTCCTTCATCTGTTTGTTCTGTTGATGAGTCACACACTTGTTCAGTAGTCGATGGAGGGGAATTTTTCATCAAGCCCTTCAGGCACAGCTAATATAATCATTTTTGACTTATAGTTATTCTAGTGTCCTCTATTTGCCTTGGCAAGTGGTTGATATTAAAATAAAACCTGGTAAAACAATTCAAGAGTTTTTCCACATGACTACCGCTTTTGCACAAATTAAGGAAGAATTATTCATTGGGAAATGGTTGTTTCACCTCTTTGCAGAGACATAAGTTGTTGAACAATTTCTGAATGGTTCAAATTGAGTGGAATTATTTTAATTATATTTAATAATTGCAACTACTCAAGTGACTAAGTTGGTTTGAAACCAGCAACATTATTACATACAATTTTTTTTTCTGCTCAATTTCTCTGCTCTCTTGGCTTCGAGTACACACAGTGACGGGATAGAATTGCTTATTTATAAGGTTATGTATTATTTTCAAGTGTTTTTATTTATTTGTTTGTTTATTTATGTGATCAGACCGATCGTTTATCGTCCAGAACATATATAGTGTTCAAAAGTTCAAGGTCAGTGAAAATATTTGTAATTTTTTAAGTCTATTATGCTCACCAATGCTGCATTTATTTGATCAAAAGTTGATCAAATATTTTGTAATATTATTAAAATTTAAAATAACTATTTTCTACGTGAATATATATATATTAGAACGTAATTTATTCCTGTGATGGAAAAGCTACATTTTCATTCCAAAATCATTCCGGTGCACAAGAAATATTTGTTATCATCAATACTGAAATCAGTTATGCAGCTTCAAATAAAATTTTTTTCCTGATTTGTAATCGCAACATTTTTTTCTTTTGTCAAATCAACTTAAATGATTTATTGTGAGTTTCTGGTGATTAAATCTCCTTCATTGTATTAACTCAATTTTTCCATTTCAATGAACTTAAAATTTTAAGGCAACCAGGTTACTTCATTTTTTAAGTTAAACCAACAACATTTTTTACTGTGTATAGTTAAAAAAAATAGCATTTATCTATTGTAACATCATAAATGTTTACATTTTTGATCGATTTAATGCATTCTTGCTGAGTAAAAGTTTTATATTATTTTTTTAATGTTAGTGTATGTGTTCTTGTTTCACTAGGGCCAGTAGCCAACAACCCAGAACACAATTGCAACCACATAGCAAAGCCATTTATTTAATTGCATATTTGTATGTTTATTTATTTATTAACGTTCTTCTTCTCTCCTCTTTTTAGATGAGTTCATTTAGCACCAGGGCACTGACGCTTCTGTCGTCGGTGTTTGGGGCTTGCGGGTTGCTCCTGGTTGGTGTGGCTGTGTCGACGGACTACTGGCTGTTAATGGAAGAGGGTATTGTCCTGCAGCAGAACCAGACCAATGAGGTGAAGATGGCTCTGCATTCTGGACTCTGGAGGGTCTGTTTTGTGGCTGGTAGGTCCCATTACTGATAGAGCTGCATCCTCTTCTATATCACCTGACATGGGGTGCGTTTCCCCAAAGCATCGTTAACCAACTATGGTCGCATTTTCCGTCATTACCAACTTAGTTCAACGATTTGCTGTTTTCTGAAACCATAGTTCCAATGAACATTCACATACAGCATCGCAAACTTACAGTGGTGGAACTACAGCTTTCGACCTGTGGTTAGAAGCATATTTTCTTGTTAAATGACACATGGACTTAAATAGATCATGCTATTTTTGCACAATTAGCAACCTAACATTCAGTATTCTTTGGGCCCTATCATACACCTAGTGAAATACGGAGTATTTTTTTCAAATTTCAGCCTGACGCAGGGCGTGCTGGTCTGAAAACGAGGTGTGTTCAGGCGCATTGTTGACGCGTTGCTAGTTTGAGGCAACTGAAATAGACAACTGAAACATGGTCTAAAGATAAACAACTGAAACCTGTCTAAAGTCAATGGCGCAATATTTTATTTTGTTATTTAAAGAGCGTGTTTGTAATGTGCACCTATAGGTGCATCCACAATGCGCGTACACTCTTCTTATTAGCCACACAGGGACACAAACCAGCCAAATATTAAAAATGAAAGTATCAAAATTTAAAAGATTATTATTGTGTACATATGGTGGAATCCGGCTTGTCCCATAGATGATCTGTTGAGATGAGACTGCAATTGTTTCAGCTCAAAATACCCCACAGTTAATTTATTATAACCATTTGAAAATGTCATTTTTGGGGCCTGTTTTAAAATGAGCTGTTTTGGTGTATACAACCTTAAATGCAAATGAGCTGCACATCCCCGCCCTGCCTTTGGATGAGGGCGTAACTTGATACCTATGGCAGTCGTTAAGCAGAAGGGCTGAGAGAGTGAGAGACCCGCTGTTTTGAATGTCATTCAGTCGTACATGTTTGAATCGAAATATATAAATAGTCTCTGATCAGACCCAGATGACGAAGAGACTCCGGCAGAACAAACACAAATGAGAATGGACCAGTACCTCTTGGTATGGTTATTTGATACATTTATATACTTATAGAGTTGTAATCACGTCCCCTTTGAAATTATGGATGTGCAACACACACTCACAAACACTAACGTTGGCACAATGTTTTGAAACTACATACACATACTGTGATAAAGTTTGCTACGTACAAGCGAAATTACATTTATGTGAGGGACCTGTTGCGTCATGTTTACTTGTCATACAGGTGCTTCTGTGGCAAATGTGAGAAGGTGACTAACTTACAGAACAAGAACATATATGCAGTTTTTAATACAATATCTTTAAATATATATATATAAACGTGTGGTTACACACTATACAAACAAGGTTTAAATTAAATACACAGACATCCTACGACGACAGCCTAGACGCATTTGTTTTTGATTTGGCTGACATCGACTGAAATGACTATTTGCTCAAAAATCATAAAATACACTTACTGTTACTGGAGGTGTCGTTGGATCGCAAACAGTAGACGACGATCCACGCTTGAGGATTAACTTGAAGCAAGACCTGCTTTCAATTGACCCTCGTTCACAAAACAGTCAGTCAGAAAATGATTCGCTCAAACATAAACTTATTTACGAAGGCAAGGCGCCACTTAAACTTCCAAAATACAATACATCCACTGTGTTTTCAGTGGCTCTGATGTCGGAAATAAGTGAAAACTACTATGTCATTATTACATCCCATCCCACAACAGAACACTTATGATGCTAGGAGACATTACCGGCTGTCGTTGAAACAATGGAGCATGGTGTACAGATCACTGAGGGCGGGGTCTATGCCACAACCACACTGTCAATCAAACCCCTTGCTCAATTCTACGTCACAAAGCGCTGAATCTTCGCTGAGACAATGCATATGATTTATTGACATTAAAAAAAACACTAGGTGGATTTTTTATCATTCTAGGGTGGTTTTGCTCACACACTGCCAACGCACATTTAAGTTCAAACACCATGTAAAAGTGAATTTTCCATAATAGGTGCCCTTTAAGAGAATAGGGACAACCCTTTTAGACCATGCGCCGGACACACCGACCATTTTTCCCATCATTAAACTAGCAGAAGTGGATTCAGACTCGCCCTAAGTGCACTTGCGCCGTGCGCTTCAGACCATGCGCTTAGATTGTTAAAATAGGGCCCTATGTCTTTCATTCTAGTTATATATATATATATATATATATATATAAACCATTGTGAGTTGGTTATTTCTCCAGTGATGCATCGTACTAGATAATCAATGAGTTACATAGTTGTATGGGAAACACACCCCAGTTTGTTTGATTAAAACCCAAATGGCAAATGATTGTGGCATCATGTTGTGTGAAGCAAGCATCACTTGATGTTGACTCTTGCATCTGGTGTTGCTCACAGATTCAAAGGTGAATCCCTTTGCAACTGTGTATCATCAAATGGCAGTGTCATCTGAATGGTTAAGAAGCAGATTATTTGTGGGGCGTCATGCTGTGTTATGCAGCTGGTCTTCAGTGTCCCTGCACTGGTGTGGCATCCTATTGCATCACCCTCCCAAATCGTGTCACACATTGAAACAGGAACTAGTGAGGCTGTGTGGGCAAAGCACTGCAAGATGCCAAATCAGTAACTACAGTACATAAAATTCCTAAGCTAATAAAAGATGCAATGAAACACACCTTTTTTAGTTTGACTGAAAGTGCACCTATTATTCTATTTTTAAGGTTCCACATTTTTTTTAGGTCTCTTACAATAGCATTTAAGGTCAAAAAACACTCACAGCGTCTGAAACGGTTTGATCAAGGATCTGGTCTCTCTAAACCCCTCCTTTTCGAGAGCTACTCTGCTCTGATTGGTCAGATGGCCCAGTCTGTTGTGATTGGTCTACCGCTTACAGCACATATCAGAAACGAAACTCCTATTATCATCTGAATTTGAGCTTCCTCAGCACTTTTATACACAGTTATGTACAGTAAAGATGGCGTCAGTTTTAACGTATCAATTCGATCCAAATCCTAAATCCTAAGTCCTCATCCTTGGAAGTACATGCAAAGTGGATTTGCTTTTGCAGTCTCGACATGTCGACAACACAAACCAAATTTCTCCAGGCATCAGCTACAACTACAGTGTTTAAAGGAGTAGTTCACTTTAAAAAAAAAAAAAAAAACTTTTGCTGATAATTTACTCACCCCCATGTCATTCTTTCTTCACTCGAAAAGAAATTAAGGTTTTTGATGAAAACATTCCAGGATTTTTCTCCATATAGTGGACTTCAATGGGAACCAAATGGTTCAAGGTCCAAAAGACACTTTCAGTGCAAACTGTTCAAATGGCTTTAAATGATTCCAGATGATGAATAAGGGTCTTATCAAGTGAAATGATTGCTCATTAAAAAAAAAAAAAAAGTTTAAGTTTTATAAGCTCAAACGGTCGCCTTGCTCTGTTCTGTGATGCATGTTCGTGACTCTCCTTTTCGAACTCGTTTATCAAAATGAACGAATCTTTTTTTTTTGTCATTTGGTTCATTCAACGAACAGAATTAACGAGTTCACTCGGGAAAAGATTCGTTCATTTTGATGAACAAGTTCGAATAGGAGAGTCATGAACACGCATCACACCCTAACCCTAACAGAGCAAGGCGACCATTAAAGCTTATGAAACTTAAACTTTGTTTTTGTTTTTTTTTTTTAAATGAGCGATCGTTTCACTTGATAAGACCCTTATGCATCATCTGAAATCGTTTAAAGCCCTATGAACAGTTTGCAGTTTACACTGAAACTGTCTTTTGGACCTTGAACCGTTTGGTTCCCATTGAAGTGCATTATATGGAGAAAAATGCTGGAATGTTTTCATCAAAAACCTTAATTTCTTTTTGACTGAAGAAAGAATGACATGGATATCTTGGATGACATGGGGGTGAGTAAATTATCAGCAAAAGTTTTTTTTAAAGTGAACTTCTCCTTTAACGGTCAAAATGTTGTTCATGGGCAGCCAATGAAGACCTGGCATTATGCAAATTTGTTGCAAACCTACTTAGGTTCATACAGGAAGTAAGACTGGAATTACTGACAACTCGTTTCAGAGAGTTCAGAAATGTTTTTTTCAAAAAACAGCTATGTTACACACTACATGAAAGGTAATACCGGAATAGGCATAATAGGGGCACTTTGAGGAAAATGCAATCGTTTGTGTTGCAATTCGTATATGTTGCTTTGCATGGCATGCTGGTTTGTTTTCATGACATTGACAGGAAGTGCTGAGGTGGACTGAAATGATGCCACACCAGCTGGTGGCAAATGGCTGACTAAGAGAAGTGTGAGGATGATGTCACCTTGTTTCTAGCTTAACCAGGTCTGGTATTTAGTTTGCCTGTATGCCTGTATGTGGGTGTTTGACAAATCACTACAGGAAGGCGTTTTGCCCATTAGGTGTGTTGTGTGAATAATTTGCACTCTTTTCATGCGCTCTAGAGAGCATATGATTTATGTGTTTAAAAATGATCTTTTATATGTGTGTGTGCCGAGAGGGAGGTCTAATGTGTCCTTCTTTCATGCACATTATGCAGAAGTGTCATGTCCATTTAGAGCCTCTTCAGATTTTTGTGTTGTTGATTTAAAATAATTAAAATGATTGTAGGTTAAAAATGTTTTCAAAATTGGGACCACAATGGGGTGCTAGATCTGCGAAAAATTTGAGAGAGAAAAAGAGAAAGGATTATTTCAATGAAAAAAATCTCACAAAAAAATATTGCATTTCCCCCAAAATGTTCGCATTCACTCGATAAAGCACAGATCTAGTTTTCCTTCCTCCTCATATTATTTCGTCACAAGTATTTTACACAAGCAATGTACTGTAATTTTTGCCCAATCAATTTTTTTTTTTAAAACTATCACCACGTCCATTTAAGGGCTCTGTAAAGATATGTTGTAAACCTATTTTCCAGGTAATATTTAACAACATCATTTATGCCAGGTATTTAAATTAGTTGTCTTCAAAATGCAAAATGCATACATGAAATTATTTAGCAACCTTTAAAAAACTGTATGACGCTTCTGACTATAAGTGCAGTGTATACGTGTAATACATGTCAGTTTTTTTCCGCCTCTGAACCAAAATCATTGGTGTGTTTCTTTCTGTTTGTCCCTGTCTCCCCTACTGTCATTGTCAATCTCTGTCCCGCTCTGCCTGTACACCCTCTCTCTGTCTCTCTTTGTGTCCCTGTCTCTCTTTGTTCCCCTGTCTCTCTCTCTTTCTCTCTGTCTCTTTTTCTATCTCAGGGCCAGAGAAGGGGAGATGTGTGGCATCTGAATACTTCACCGAGCCAGAAATAGAGATCACTACTGAGAACACAGCCAATATACTGAGTAAGAAAAATTAATACACTTATTGTGCATGAATACACTTGGAAAAACAACGGTTTGAGTGCAAGATGTTAAATTCAGTAGTTCCTTTAAAGTGCTGTAAAAGAGTGAATTGTATTCTGTAATTGTAAATACAAAAAATCAATGGCATGACCTTTTTGTTTTGCAAAATCTAGATTTTACACTGTAAAAAATGATCATGATTTTAACGGTAAAAGACATGATGCTAAAATGCTACAGTACAGACAAAATGCTACAGTGCAAAACTGTTAATTCGTTAACAGAAAGTTTCCTTCCTATATACGGTAATGTAATTTTATTGTAAAATACCGTTACATTTACAGTTTTTGAAAGTGAAAAAGAACAACTCATTCTATAATTTACAGCGAAAAACCATAAATTGACATAAATTTCCTGCGTGACACTTCACATTTGATTTATTTTTGTTGAAATAACTGTTTCTTCTTAGTTTTCTTAGTTTTTTTCTAATCAGTTACGTACATTAGGGTTTTATGTTGCATTTAATGTTGTTAAATGATTGTTCACTGTAAAAATTAATCCTGTAAAACAAACAAAAAAAACAACAACAAAAAAAAAAAACGGTAAACTACTGGCAGCTATGGTTGCCGGCATCATACCTTAACAATACGGTGTGTTACTGTTTTCGTGTTACAGCATATAGCTGTTAAATTAAAGTTTTATACTGTAGCTGACCATACGGTATTTAGCTGTTAATTTATAAAACAGTAACACACCGTATTTTTATGGTATGATGCTGGCAACCACAGTTGCCAGTAGTTTACCGTTTTTTTTGTTTTTTTTTACAGGATTATTTTTTACAGTGTATTGTATTTTTAAAATTTCATGCGTGTTACCATGATGGTGTTTAATGTTTGTGCAAATAAGTCTGTGCAGCTTCTATATAATAGACTAGTATTAATTTTCTTATGGAAGACTGTTTGAGATGAGCTTTGATCATGTGACTCTCATCACTACTGTGATGACTGTTGGTTGTCAGTGTATTACAATGGTACATATATTTATTTTTAAATAGGTTGGTAAATTAAATTAGATCAGATAATGAATTGGGTTTATTACTGTAAATTTTAAGATAAATCTGTTAAATCAGTAACGTTGATACCGTATTTTTGACGGTAAAGTTCTGGTAACCACAGCATGCGTTTTTTTTCCCCCGTAAAAATGTAGGTTAAAATATATAGAGAGCATATATTTTATTATATTATATTATATTATATTATATTATATTATATTATATTATATTATATTATATTATATTATATTATATTATATTATATTATATTATTGTCACATTGCACCGGTCAAATACCATGACGAAGGAGATATACTTATGTAGGTTTTCTTCAAAATACTCGGGACAGGAATACGCAGGAGAAAACACAAACTAGACTTCCACATACACGTTAACGAGAACCGACAACTATGAACTGAAACCGAAGGATATGAAAACAGAGGAAACAAACAAAGGGAACTAGATTAACAGAATCTAATCAATGATTAACGACCAACGAACTAGAGAGTGTTTTGAACACAGGCAAACGAGAACAAAGGATATACACGTTACAATTATTATATTATATTGTGCTATAAATTAAAAGCATTATAATCACGTTTTAGTTTAGTTTATTAGTTATTTAGTTTTTTTTTAAATCACAGTTAGTACAATTTTAAGTTTTTCAATATAATATGAGGCCATAAAATGCATACACATTTTACAAATACACACACAAGCACAAATATACAATATATATAATATATATATATATATATATATATATATATATATACACACACACTAATAACACTAATATTAAAAGTCCCCCAGGTCTGTTAAAAACAGTGTACTGTAAATAAGAATGAATGGTATTATACTTTAAATGGGCACTGTATGTAAGCAATAAGGTTCGAGAGCCTGTGCTGTGTCGTGAATAAGTAACGGCTAAAGGCGTTGTTACCCCCTGCAACCCCTTCAGCCGTTACTTATTCACGATACAGAACTTGCCTCGAGTACCTTATTGCTTTTATAAAACGGTTGCCACACAATATTAAAATAAAAAACAATGTATTAGTGCAACTTTCTTGAAGTAAAATCACTAAAAGCCTTCCTTCCGCTAGAAAAAAATAGTCCCTGACTGTGAACAGCAACAACGTTCCAAGGTGTAAAATGCATGAAAGCTCAAATAAAAACAACATAGATCTGCAGTGTTGCGCAGCGATCAATAGAACTGTTGGGTGAAGCGGTCATAGCCGTGTTTTATTGTGAATAAAACACAGCTCTTGACCAATCATAATCAAGGATTCGAACTAACCGTTTTATATATATATACTGTATAAATACTGTATATACTTTGAGGGACTAACATTTGATAATTTCAATAATTTGTTGTTTCCTTTCCTCTTCAGAAATGGTGAGGACGGCCACCCCCTTCCCGATGGTCTCACTCCTCTTCGTCTTCACGGCCTTTGTCATAAGCAACATCGGCCACATCCGCCCTCAGCGCACCATCCTGGCCTTCGTCTCTGGAATCTTCTTCATCTTATCAGGTAAGTTGTGTGTACTCTGCTCAAAACCCTTCTTGATTCTCATCATCATGTTTCTGATGATGTTCACACTTTTGCAGCCTATAGTTGTGTACCCTCTTAAATATTACATTCTGTTTACTGATATTCAGTTTCAGTGGTAAGCCTGGTAATCCTCCACAACTCTGTCCGAAATCAGGCTACGAATCCCACTGAGAGCTTTGCATATTTAATAAATGGTGTTCCCGATATCCATCTATGGTAATGTGCGATACACAATATCCATTAAATGTTCCTTTTTCTCACAAACAGTAATTAATAAGAGAGGTCTCTCTGATCCAGTCGACAGAGCTCTGCCTAACAGCTGTCATTTGCTCTCGGCTAATATAAACAAATTATTAAGAATGTCAAAGTGCGTTTAGATTTAACTAATTTGCATGCAAATTACGTCCTAAAACAGATCTGGTGTGCATTAATGTTCTGAAAGAAATCTTTATTGGAGCATTACTCTAAATACAACATCACCAATATATAAAGAATGATACTGCAGGGCTGTATTGATACCAGAAGAATAATTGCCAATTTTCTCAAGTTGTACCAGGACATCCAGATTGTTGTGAGGAATTGTGACTTTCACAATACTCCGTGTGGCTTGAAGACAGCTATATGGCAGATCTATATCAGTTGATTGTATCAGTTGCCTGCTGACAGTTGTACAAATCAGCCTGCAGGAACAGATTTCCCTTAATGGTTTAGAAAGCTTGTGTTTGAACAGTGCTAGTATACTGGAACAGGACAGGTTTTCGAATAGCTCTATGGAATACTTGATTCTAATTTTGGAATATTGCATTTAGTCATATATTTTTGGATTATGTAATAGTGTAATATCTGTGTAATGAGGATAAATGTTCATCGACAAGCTTTTTTTCCCATGAATAAGACGAGACGATGACGAGGCAACAATAAGCTCAATAAATGATAACTGCGATTATATCAACTTGCAATATCGACTAAAGACTAAAATGTAGTTAAAAAATAAAAACTTTACAAAAATTATTTTGGTTGAAAGAAAACCCCCGAAATATTACTGATGCTGTACAAGCCTCTACTGCAAGCGTTCATGTTTGCGGTTGCCAGGTGTCAAGAGTGTAAATCCACCAATCAGAGCTGTTCTGTTAAAAGGATACATTTTCTGCCCATTTTTTTTTTTTTTTTTTTTTACTTAAAGGGATAGTTCACCCTAAAATTCTGTCATTAATCACTCACCCTCATGTCGTTCCAAATCCGTAAGATCTTCGGAACGAAAATGAAGATCTTTTTTTTATGAAATCTCTGAGAGCTTTCTGTCCCTCCGTTGACATACACAATTACCACTTTGAGGCTTATTTTTTAATTTATTTTTTCATATAATCACTTTATATGATGAATAGATTTTTTAATTTTTTTTAATTCACATTTAAACATTTGGTTAACACTTCATTTGAAGGGGTGTGCATAAGACTGACATGACACCTTCATAATCATGACATGACATACGTCATAAATATGAAGGGGGGTTTATGTAGGCTACAGTATGTTTACGACAACTGACATTTAAGTGTCATTCGCTCAATTATGACATTTTTAATGCAAATATGACTTTGTTTGAGATGTCTTTGTTATGACAACTTGACATTACCAAGACAAAATTAATTGTCATAAATATGTCATAAACATGACATGGCAGATTAATTATCAAACTTAAGAAAGCACTTGGCTTAATGGGTTAACATTACATTAAAGTGTCATGTGGTTGGTTTTGACCTTGGCTGTCATGAGGGCATTATAAATGTGTTATAACTATAAGAAACATCTTTCTTGACCTCAACTACAGTGGTACAAATTGAATTTGTCATGAAAATGTTATAATGCCCTCATGACAGCCAATTTTAAGAAATATAAAATATGTCAAAACAAGTCATGATTATGAAGGTGTCATGTCAGTCTTATGCACACCCCTTCAAGTAAAGTGTTACCAACATTTGTCAGCGAACAAATAAGAGAATGTCAACTGAACCTGCTTCACGCACAAGAACAAACCTCATTGGTTCTTGAGGAAGCTCAGACGTGCTACGTAACACGTGAGAATGAACCTCATTTGTTTCATGGACGTTCATTTCATTGATTAAAACTAGACTAAAATGCCCAGACAATATTTCACAGACAATGCTTAGATTAAGCCAGGATTAGATCTTAGTTTAATTGAAGTATATTTTCATAAATGTTCCTTAGAACGTTTTAACCGATGTGCATCTTGAGACAAAACAATGGCACTGGCATATTTTAAGATATGCCAAAGCAAGTTGCTTTCAGTTAAAACAGCTCATGTATTCATTTTAGTCTGGGACCACACTGTAGACTTAAACTTTGTTTGTAAAACTGGGTATTAGTTGACTAAAACTTGACCTAAAAACATGGATGAATATGATAGAATAAATATGATAGAATTTAAGAAGTGTATTTGACACAACAATAGCAATTACTGTGTAATTGATCATGTCCCAGGCTATCGATTTTCCTCTTAGCTCTGCTTGTTTCATGTCTCTTATATCACTCAATGGTCTAAAATAATAAAATAGTTTCAACTAACTTAAATTAACTTCATACAGAAGCAGTGGTTCTCAACTTTTTTTTTTTTTTCAAAAGTTTCAAAACAAAAACTAATTCAGTGTGAATCCCAAAACTAACTAAGACAAAAAAAAAGACATTTGTCAGTTTTTTTTTTTTTTTTTTTTTTTTTCAGTTTTTTTTTTAAATAAGTTATTTAAATGAATAGAATATCATATTTGTGTATTCATTTAATTTGTTTTCAATAATTGTTAGTAATAATCAGGCATCTCCCTTGGAAGTTTGCTAAGGTTGGACCACTGGTTGGTCTCAAAAACATCCTGATCACAATGTCAAGAACGACTGACTCAATTTAATCTTATTACACAACTTGATTCTGATTGGTTAGTCACCGCATTCTGAATTTTTATATTGTATAACAACAGTTACATTACTGTTCAAAAGTTTTGGGGTGAGTACTTTTTTGCTGTTCTTTTGACTTTTCTATTTTACAAAGAGTCCTCAAAAAATGTATTGCAGTTTCCACAAAAATATTAAGCAGCACAGCTGTTTTCAACATTGATATGGTAATAAATCTTCTTAAGCATCAACTCAATGATTTCTGGAGGATAATGTGACACTGAATACTGGATTAATGATTCTGAAAATTCAGCTTTGCCATCACAAATATAAATTACATTTTTAAATACATTCAAATAGAAAACAGTTATTTGAAATTGTAATAATATTTCACAATTTTACTGTTTTTACTGTATTTTTGTTAACATGAATGAAACCTTGATAAGCAAAAGATGCGTTTTTCCCCAAAAACAGTAAAAAATCTTATGAACCCCAAATGTTGAATGACAGTATACATTGTTTAATTGACCATTGACCCAGGTAACTGATTTCCTACATAACTTTGCTAATTAAATTTTTCCCATCACTCCATCATCTCTTTCTTTTCACATAATAGTAATTTCAGCTCATAACCTTGTGTTTCTGTATTCACAATACAGCTTAGTCTATCACTTATTGCTTAATTGCAGCACTCGATTTGCACATCTACGCGATACCCTTTACACTCCAATCAAAACAATCAACATTTGCTAATGAGGATACAGTAAATCATTGAGTGGCTGTTAAAATCTAATTTGCCTCACCGCCTTCATTAGATGTCAGGAAATGAACAAAGAGGCAAAAGCAAGGAGTCAGCAGCAGTGGGAGAATCAGCTCTCCCCCCCAATCGTTTGTAACATGTCCCATGTGTTGCAACCGATGTGGCTCTAATGCATGCACTGCTGCAGTTTAATAACACGGATTTTGTAATGCTGGAGAAAGTGCGACTGCAGATTCCCGTGGAAGCACTGCATCAGGTGCTAATGTTACATTTAGCTCAGCATTTTGTACTACAGAATTATTAATAAAGGACAAGACAACACAACAGCGCTGTTGCAAAGTGCTGAACGCAGATATGCACAACGCTGCAAAAAACAAAACACAGACTGTGATGTTCTTTACCATTGTATAGAAGCAGGTACTACATCCAGTATGAATAGTCTTTACTCATCTTGCTTGGTTGTCCTGAAATATATGCCCTGATGTGACACAGCATCTTAATATCAAATCTCTTGCATTTCTAATGTGAAAAGGAAATATGTATGCACATTCCTTGTCGATATTAGCAGCATAGACAGCTGGCAGTGACAGACTGCGATAATGTGTTTGATTGTGCCAGAGGCTTTTCCTCACCGCTGTCTCTCTCTCTCTCTCTCTCTTTCTCTTGCACTCCACAAATACCGCAGCAGAGATTTCTCCATCATAACACAGCAAAATTTGAGCACACTATAAATGTTAATGTCTCCTTTTATGACAGGTTGCGTGTTGGTGGGCTGCTTTATCGGTCGCTCTCCGCATATAGCTTTCGGGAAGAAAACAGTGTTGACTCTATATAGTACCGTAATAGGAAAACACTGCAGTAATAACAACACTTTTACTTGTGTGTTTACAGGGCATATTTGCTTCTTTCATTTGCCGTTTTCATTAAAAGCTTTTATTCTCCTTTGGGTGTATAAACTAGTTTTTCCCTTAACTAATGTGAAGGTGTAGCATAGTTATTTTCCAAAACCCTTTCAGACAAACACAAACCGCTTCACACCATATACACAACATGGCAACATTGCATTGCTAAGTAACAACATATGTATTGCTAATACCCTAATTCTCACCCAAAGACTTTAGTCCCAGTAAGTAACCACCTAGCAACCACATAGTTATCACCCTATCAACCAAATAGCAGTACACACACACATAAATTTTGCATCTGTGAGCACCACTGATATTTTCTTTACAATATGTTTCCTGCCAAAAAAGAAAGAAAAAAGGTGGTTTGCTGGTCTTTGAGGGCTTGGCGAGGCTCAGAGACCAATGTAAACTAGCTAAGACCCGGTCAAACCATCTAAGACCAGTAAACCATAGACTGGTCTGGCTGGTCTATTGGCTGGTCTTAGAGGGGTTTTGGACACTTTTCATCTGGTCAGGCTTGGAGCCCAGCTAAACACAAGCTTTTCCAGGTTTTCCAGACCTAAACCTACCATAATACCATTATTGACGCTAAAGGGTGCCATGTGCGTTGGATTTAGACGAAATTTCAACAGTGTCACTGTATGACGCCCTAGGATGAGAACGCGTTGGTAAAAAATGCATAATGCTTATATATAGTAATGACAGCTTACAGTAGTAAGGTGAATAAATTGTATACTGTATCCACTGCAGCAGTGTTGTACTGAATATTGAATAGTCGGATGTCTGTATATTCACCACTTGCATAGTGTGAACATAAAGTGACCCAACTGCAAAAGCCAAAAAAGTTCCAATACGTAATAAAACTCTACATGAAAAGCATTTTACAGTAAAGTACACTCAGAAGAGTTGTGCAACTACAAAATCAAGGTTAGTTAGAGAGATCTGATTCTGCTTCAGCATCATGTCTTCATGTTGGTCCGGCTGAAGGAGTTTCTATACATCTCGGACAACGTCATCTCTGCAGACAAAGGGAAAAACGCTAAAGCGGAGTCAGCCTTGATAGTTTTCTCCTTACCTTGCTCTTCCTCATCCTCTTCCTGCTTGTTCACCTCCTCTTACTCAAACTCTTCCTTCTCTCCCTCTTATATTGTTTCCATCCATGGTTGGTTTCAACATTCAGTGCAACATTTTGAGTACATTTTGGGACTCTGAACTGACTTGTATTATGTACAGTTGGTTTGGTCACGTCATTAGAAATAAGTGTGAACAATGTTGAGTCGTTGTGTGTAAACAATGACAACTGTGTTGCAGTTTAACTTGTTTAACTTTCGCCTGTCTGCGTTTAGCATTTGGAAACATAAGGGCATCAAAGTGCTAATTGTGTTTTAGTGAGTGAGAATGTGATTAGAGTTTTGAAAAAAGTGCATGAGAGTGTTTTAACCACCTGAACTTATTTAATGTTTTGCAAAAAGAGTGATTTATTCAACAAATTGGTTTAAATTATTGAGAATTTGGTTCAGAGAATGGGGTTTAGTGTTTTAGCAATTCAGAAAAACTAGCTAAGACTAGTTTAAACCATCTAAGACCAGCAAACCAGAGATGGGTCAGACTAGTCTTTTGACTACAGTCCAGCTAAACACAAGCTTAGCCAGGCTGGGGAGCCATCTTAAACAAGCTTTTTCAGGAGGGTTGTTTCCAATATTTCTACTTTACTTTTACTCTTTTATGCATGATTTACCTTTTGTAAATCTGTGTAAATTGCCTTTATGCTGCCTTTATCCTCTTTCATTGTCTTTCTCAGGTTTGAGCTTAGTGGTCGGTTTGGTGCTGTATATCTCCAGTATCAACGATGAAGTGATGAACAGGCCTCGAGAGCCAGAGCAGTTCTTTCACTACCACTACGGCTGGTCGTTTGCCTTTGCTGCCAGCTCCTTCCTGCTCAAAGAGGTCAGTCACAGAGACCAGCTACTGTTAACACTTGAGCTGACTGCGTGTGTACTCTTATCACAGAGCTCAGTTCATTAATATGCAGCTGTGTTAACAGCTTTCTCTCCTAAACCAACAGCTCTGCCCTCATCAGTATGCATTCATTTTAGCCTAGCTTTTGCGAGGGGTGAAGGCTACACATTTTCGTTATGCTGCATATATGCTAATTCAGTAAGTTCAGTGCAGCAATTTGTAAATGTCAGCATCTAGTGTCTGCAGTAACCTCAACTTATATTCATATGATGTATATGCATAGACAGTGGGGTTCAAAAGTATGGGATCACAAAAAAAAAAAACACTAATTCAAAAAAAGTCTAAATATAAATGGAATCGGTACATAAATGCATAATATTATAGATGAATGAGAAACAATGAGTGCTCTTTGCCATTCCGGCTATTTAACTACAGAAAACGGGCAAATACCGGTCTATCTGGGTTCCCGAAACCATTCAGTCACGGAGTCATTATGGTGAACACCACTGTATGTAAACGGAGACATATAATCAATTATAGGACAGTTTCTCACTGCTAGAATGAGCTTCTCGTTCAACTTGCCTCGGTCAGACTCAGCACTGAAGAGTGACTCGCTCCACTGACTTCACTACTATTGGTTGTCGCTTGCGAAATCGCTCTTCATTTGCATAAAGTTAAAAATTTCTCAACTTTGTCGCGTCGACAGACACGCCCCATCCAGTCGACAGCGGTCGCCGGAAGTCGCCCGCTCACCATTGAAAATGAATGGTATTGTGTCGCTTGGTCGCGCGTGTAGTGTGAACGCAGCTTTAGACGGAGCCGACCGTAATGAAGACACTGGTGGAGCCGAACAAGGTCTAACCGGTCTTGGAGCACAAGGCGGACTAGCGGCCGAGGCGAAGCTAGGGTGCCGGAAGACTGAGGTCACACCGAAGGGAAGCCAGAGCCAAAGGGGTTGAGGGATGAGTCGCAGACGAAGGCCCAGAAGTCCATGGCGAAGGCAGAGCGATGAATGACGAAGGCGGCGCAGGAGGGACGGGGAAGCCTGGTGGAGCCGTAGGGATGACAGTCCCAGCTGGAGCTGAGGGGAAGAGGTAGACTTGTAGTCAAGACCGCCTAAACCGAGACCAAGACACTACCAAGACCAGAGGGTATCGAGACCAAGACAGACCAAGTCGAGACCAAGACCGGTCTCGAGACATACATCACTAGGAAGAGGAGCCACAGTTGAGCCGACAGCTTGATGGGTAGAGGTGGAGTTGCGGGCTCTGAACTTCTAGGTAGAGAATTAGGTCGGCAGTCCAGGGTCGAGTTGACAAACAATCAGCCCGAGGCGGATACACAATGTACCGAGCAGCCAACATAGGAAGAGATGAAGGGCTGATGAGAGGCAGTGAGGAAAGGGCTGGAGGACTGGGTAGTGCAGAGTGAGGGTTAATTAACGACTGACATGGAACAGGCAGACATCTCAGGAACGGTCTCGTTGGCCGACACGGAACAGACTGAATTTTTTAGGAACGACTCTCTAGGCCGACTAGGAAAAGGCAGAGGAGGTGGGAGTGGAAGGCAGGGCGGGAACATCAAAGATATCATTAACAGTGCTGGGGCAAATAAGTAAGGGTTAATGCCCGACGAGGTGTCCATTGTCAGGTTTTAATGGACGACGGCGAGAAACGAGATTTACTTAGATTTCCACGACGCATGCGCGAGAATTGCGATCTGCTTTACACTACTTCAGATCGCAATTCTCGCGCATGCGTCGTGGAAATCTAAGGAAATCTCGTTTCTGGCCTACAAGGAAGAAAAGAAATAGTCGAATAAACTCGTTATTTTTGTTTTTTCGCACAAAAAGTATTCGCGACGCTTGATAAACATATAGTTGAGCCACGGTAGTCACTTGGGATATTTAAACATTTTCTTCATTGACTTTCTGGGCCGTCGAGAGGCAGTCCCTTAGGAGCCAATGTGGTAGTTATACAGCTCTCAAATTTAATCAAAAATATCTTCATTTGTGTTCCGAAGACGAACGAAGGTCTTACGGGGTTGGTACAGCATGGGAGTGAGTAATTAATGACTTAATTTTCATTTTTGGGTGAACTAACCCTTTAACAGATACTTTGACTGCCTGTTGCTATGGTTACTCACAGCTGTTGTAGGCAGCGCATTTATTTATTCATTTCGAATGGTAAACAGGCAGTTTCACCAGAACTACTTTACTAGGTGTCCTCTGTCACTTTTTAACGGACACCCTGCAGCCAATCAGAATCGAGTATTCACCCAGACCATGGTATAACAGGCAGTAAAACAGGCATTGTGCTCTTTTCATACTCCTCAAGCTACTACAGTACATAAGTGGTTCTGAGTTCAGCACACTTATTTCCGCATTGGTTGAAGGGATTGGGCTCCATCCCATTCCACTAGTATCCATTCTGCAACAGACGATGTTGTCGCCTCACACACCTGGTCAGACTCAGTGTTGAGCTCTGGTTCTGCGGAGATATAAGGATCAGGTGTTGGCGCTGTCTCTGATAACGCAGCAGGCTCAGGCTCTTTGTCTGCTGTGGGCTCTGCCTTTCTGTCTGCTGAATTGGTTGCGGTGAGTGACACAAAGTGCACGGAATGGACTGTTGTGGTTTGATCCTAAATCTCGCCGATGGTAAAGGGGGACCCACAGTGAAACAGGACCCATTCCACAAACGCCTGAAATCTCCCTCGAGGTCCGTCGCTCGTCATCATCGTAGTGTACTAGATGGGCAAAGTCTAAAAATGTGTGTCTCTTGAGGGAGCAGAGGAGGAGGATGCGAACTGATGCTAGCTCCATGTGTTGGTCTGTCCTTCTGTCACACACGGTTGCAGAAATGAAGGAAAAGAGCTGGATCTAAATGCAGTTAGTGTTAGTGTTAGTGTTTAATAAGAAAAAAAAGAAAAAAAAAACAGGTAACAAAACAGAACAACCGGTAATACATGCAAGACCTGACGATGAACAGAACAAATGTAGAGTTTAAATACACAGAAACGAATTAACAAAATTATGTTGGATATAAATCAATAAGCAACTGTGGAAACATTAAAAAGCAAAGCAATGACACTGAACTAAACCCCACCCAAAACAGAAACAAACACAGATTTTAAAACAGCAGCTTAATATTTCTTGAAAACTTTGATTCATGATTTTTGGTTTTTTTCAGGAATATTTGATGAATAGAAAGTTCAAAGAACAGTAGCCTATGTATTTGAAATAGAAAAATCTTGTAACATTAGAAAAATCTTCACAGTCACTATGCATCTTTGCTGAATAAAAATGATTATTTTGTTTAAAAAAAAAATCATACTTACCTTAAACTTTTGAACAGCAGTATACAAATGTCAAATATTTACTTCATGCCATCATGTGTTATGGAATCAGCATTGGCATTCAGCATGATTTAAAAAAAAACTTTTTGCTGACTTTTTACTCATCCCCATGTCATCCAAGATATCTTCAGTCGAAAAGAAATTAAGGTTTTTGATAAACATTCCAGGATTTTCTCCATTTAATGGACTTCAATGGGAACCAAATGGTTCAAGGTCCAAATGAGAGTTTCAGTGCAGCTTCAAAGGGCTTTAAACGACACCAGACGATGAATAAGGGTCTTATCCAGCGAAACGATCGGTCATTTAAAAAAATAGATAACAAAGTTTAAGTTTTATAAGCACAAATGCTCGCCTGGCTCTGTTCTGTGATGAGCGTTCGTGACTCTCCTGTTCGAACACGTTCATCAAAATGAACAAATCTTTTTTCGAGTCATGACTCGATGGGTCCTAGATAACACCCTTATTCATCGTCTGCCATCGTTTAAAGCCCTTTGAAGCTGCACTGAAACTCTCATTTGGACCTTGAACCATTTGGTTCCCAATGAAGTCCATTATACGGAGAAAAAATGCTGGAATGTTTTCATTAAAAACCTTGATTTCTTTTCGACTGAAGAAAGAAACACGTGGACATCTTGGATGACATGGGGGTGACTAAATTATCAGCAAAAGTTTATTTAAAACTACTCCTACTCCTTTGATGGCAGTTGCCATCTAGTCGTATAGACACTCTGTAATAATGGAGCACTAAAACAGTGTTGTAGTCGAGAGTCGAGACCACCTCACTCGAGTCCGAGTCGACACCGAAACCAGAGAGAGTCGAGTCCGAGTCAAGACCAAGTCCATAGAGAGTCGAGTCCAAGACCAGAGACGGTCGAGTCCGAGTCGAGACCGAGACCAGAGAGAGTCGAGTCCGAGTCAAGACCGAGTCCATAGAGAGTCGAGTCCGAGTCGAGTCCGAGACCAGAGACGGTCGAGTCCGAGTCGAGTCCGAGACCAGAGACGGTCGAGTCCGAGTCGAGACCGAGACCAGAGAGAGTCGAGTCCGAGTCAAGACCGAGTCCATAGAGAGTCGAGTCCGAGTCGAGTCCGAGACCAGAGACGGTCGAGTCCGAGTCGAGTCCGAGACCAGAGACGGTCGATTCCGAGTCGAGTCCGAGACCAGAGACGGTCGAGTCCGAGTCGAGTCCGAGACCAGAGACGGTCGAGTCCGAGTCGAGTCCGAGACCAGAGACGGTCGAGTCCGAGTCGAGTCCGAGACCAGAGACGGTCGAGTCCGAGTCGAGTCCGAGACCAGAGACGGTCGAGTCCGAGTCGAGTCCGAGACCAGAGACGGTCGAGTCCGAGTCGAGTCCGAGACCAGAGACGGTCGAGTCCGAGTCGAGTCCGAGACCAGAGACGGTCGAGTCCGAGTCGAGTCCGAGACCAGAGACGGTCGAGTCCGAGTCGAGACCGAGACCAGAGAGAGTCGAGTCCGAGTCAAGACCGAGTCCATAGAGAGTCGAGTCCGAGTCGAGTCCGAGACCAGAGACGGTCGAGTCCGAGTCGAGACCGAGACCAGAGAGAGTCGAGTCCGAGTCAAGACCGAGTCCATAGAGAGTCGAGTCCGAGTCGAGTCCGAGACCAGAGACGGTCGAGTCCGAGTCGAGACCGAGACCAGAGAGAGTCGAGTCCGAGTCGAGACCGAGACCAGAGAGAGTCGAGTCCGAGTCAAGACCGAGTCCATAGAGAGTCGAGTCCGAGTCGAGTCCGAGACCAGAGACGGTCGAGTCCGAGTCGAGACCGAGACCAGAGAGAGTCGAGTCCGAGTCGAGACCGAGACCAGAGAGAGTCGAGTCCGAGTCAAGACCGAGTCCATAGAGAGTCGAGTCCGAGACCAGAGACGGTCGAGTCCGAGTCGAGTCCGAGACCAGAGACGGTCGAGTCCGAGTCGAGACCGAGACCAGAGAGAGTCGAGTCCGAGTCAAGACCGAGTCCATAGAGAGTCGAGTCCGAGTCGAGTCCGAGACCAGAGACGGTCAAGTCCGAGTCGAGTCCGAGACCAGAGACGGTCGAGTCCGAGTCGAGACCGAGACCAGAGAGAGTCGAGTCCGAGTCAAGACCGAGTCCATAGAGAGTCGAGTCCGAGTCGAGTCCGAGACCAGAGACGGTCAAGTCCGAGTCGAGTCCGAGACCAGAGACGGTCGAGTCCGAGTCGAGACCGAGACCAGAGAGAGTCGAGTCCGAGTCGAGACCGAGACCAGTGAGGGTTGATTACCTAATTTACTTTTATTTACTTAGAGAAATCCTTTTTTTTTTTACTGAATTTACTTAGAGTTTAAAAAATATGATCAGTTTAGGGTAAAAAGGCCACATAGTAGGTGGTGTTAAAAGTAATTTTATTACAATTTGTCATGCGCAGTTGCGCACTAGAAAATCACCAATCACTGGGCGTGTCAATCAATTTAAAGAAATATTTTATTAACATACATTAATAATCATGAAAAATATTTTGAATTGAACTCGAGTGGACTCGGAAATAATTCCGAGTCCTAAAAAAAAATAATGTTCGAGTACGAGTCAATTCCGAGTCCAAATGGACACGAGTCCATGACAAGACCAAGACCATTAAAATATGGTCTCGAGACCGAGTCCGAGACGAGTCCGAGTCTCGAGTACTACAACACTGCACTAAAACATCTAATATAATGAACTATTTGTGATTGATATTTGTTCTTGCAAAATACAAAAATGTTTAATGCATTAAACTAAATGAAACATTCGTTTTGAATGGCTTTTAATGCAAAAAGATGATTTTGTCCCCAGATGGTGCAGTCACAGCTAACTGGGTCATGTCAAGCAGCCAAACCTTGACCCCTTAGGTGGAGAGCATTTTTAATTGGCAAAGTTTTCTGTTTCAAAAGACAAGAAAAGAAAAGCACAAGCTCAATCCCTGTCAGTTTGTCGAATTTTTCACAGAGAAAGGTGCCATTTCTCAGAACAGTGATAGCCGTTAGGTTGTAAGGTTGATAATCCGTGAATTTAAAAAGAACTGATTTTGTCTTTCTAGGGTGCTGGGGTCATGTCTGTATATCTCTTCATGAAACGCTACGCCGAGGAGGAGATGTACCGGCCCCACCCGGCGCTGTATCGCCCCCGTCTGTCTGAATGCAGCGACTACAGCGGCCAGTACCTGCACCCCGACTCGTGGCCTCCTCCTCAGCGCGGACGCAGCGGCTCCGAGGTGTCCAGCGACATCTCCATTCAGCTCAACCAGGCCCCACTGCCTCCGCCCAAAAGCAGCGGGCCGTCCAATCCGGCCTCTTCCTCGGGCCCCTCCTCCGGGGCCAGCTATCACCTCCCACCTGCTTCTTCCTCCTCTTCCTCTTCCTATCCTCACACCATCCACTCCTCCCATTCTGGTGGCCACGCCCCTCAGTCCCTCCCAATGGCCACGCCCCCATCCGCCGTCCCGCCCCCTCGCTACCACGCACACATGCGTATGAGCGCCTCTCCGTGTTAGAGATTCCTCCGTATGCGATACCTAAGCAGAAATATGTGCATAACATTAGGTAAGAGGATCACCGGGGCTTTTAGTACTCCAGAGACTACGGGAGAAAAATGGCAAAAAGGGTGCTAAGTGGAATAGAGGTTGGCGAGGAAGCACTTCACTTACAATTCTGTGCCTGAATGATGTTTTAACAGATTTTTAGAGCGAGAATAATAAGTGAGGGAATAGCATTTATACATATGGAAAGAATGTATGGAGGAGGAGGACGAAAATAGGGGAAAAGTACAAAATAGTTGAGAACAGTTGTATCTAAATTTGTATGTAAAATGTTTAAATCTTATTGACAGCATTTTTCAACCCCTCATTCCTCATATATCATCATTATCATGAGGCTATTTCTCCATTTCTTGTTTATACAAAAGCAAAAAGACACGAATGTGCCCGAAAGGTGGCGGATTCCTTTTAATGGTGTGGCAGATTTATTTGCATCATTTCTGTACATAATGTATCAAAAACAGCAGTCATCTAGTGTAGTCCAACATATTTACCTGTGTTTTATCACGTGGGCAAAGGTGCAGGGGGCCCGATTGGTCCTTTACTATCAATTTGTAATGTTTTTAGATTTGTACATCAGGGTAGATGTTCTACAAAGCTGGCTGATGATGTTGTACGCTTGGCCCCACGGCCCTCAATATGCCTTGTTTTCTTGTGCTCAAAAAATGTTCAAAAAAAAAAAAAAGAAAAAGAAAAAATTTTAGCAGTGATCTAGCACGACACAAAAAGGAAACGTTTGAACATATTAAACATATTTACCTTCACCTAGAATGGAGGCTGACTCCTATATGAATGCCAGAGATCTACTCTCCTTCACTGTTCAGTCATGCAGCCGTTACTTCTCTTTTATCACTACAACTATTAATTGAAATGTTTATTATACAAAATGAATTGTAAACGTGTTATATTACAACAGAAGCTATTGTAAATCAGTCCTGTGCGTGTTGCATCAGTGTTTCAGAGATCGTGTTTTAGAGTAATATGGGTTAATGAAAAATAAAAACAGATATCATCACGAGGAAGCCTTCGGTAGCACAAGGTGTTTAGTTTTCCACCTCGAGTGAACGGTTGTTCTGCCCCTTGTATCTTGCGCCATCTTCTGGTCAAGCATTAATAGTGCATCAAAACAAGCACTGAAGTCTTAGCTACAGTATATGGAATCTGTATTCAATTCATTGACTAAAATGAGGCAGATGAGTCAGCATGTCCATACCTGGTGCCTGCGGATGCTGCATCGACTGAGCAATGCAGTAAAGAGAATATGTACAGTATGATTAGCTATTATACCACCAAACCCCTTTCCCCAATAATACATGAACATTGACCGTTGTAGAAAAATATCCCTAAATAAGTAACAAATATTATAATAATTATGTGTTATGCCCTATTTTCATGCACAAACGCTTGAAATGTTTTCCAGAGAGTTATATCTGATAGAGTTCATTATTGTGTGTAAATATTATAAACATAAATAGTTATAAAGAACAGGACTGGCTCCTGCTGGATAGTAAAGAAAAACATAGAATAGCCATTTATATTATAGCCATATTACAAGTGAAATATGCAGAAGTGAAAGTATGATATATGGAAAATTAAAAGAGCGAGAGGAATGATTTTGTTTTATCCTAATATTTATTCAAGCAATGCTGATGGTACAAATTTAGTCTGCTTTTAAGTCTCAAGCGTGTAAATATCTGTTATTGTTTCTCGTCTGTTGGTAATAATTGCGTTATAATGATCTTTCTGTTCTCACTGTTACAGTTGACATTTTGACATTTGTTGTTGTTGCGGTCTACGCTGAGGGTCTGGCTTATAAATATATGTACCATTTTGCATGACATTTTTTTCGTCTTCTCACACTTTTCCTCTTTTTTTTTCTTCTTTCTTTCATTTTTTTCATTCCTGTGGCTTTGGGGGGTCCTTTGTCTTGATTTGTCTCTCTCAAAGTCCCATTAAGCTACAGCTGCCTCTCTCATTTGACATGTCTTTTTCTCTTTTACCCCTCATTTCTCTCTTCTCTCTCTCAACCTTCCAGGCTTTAGTTTTTCAGTTTTTTAGTTTTGCATGCCTTTGCCTTTGCCTTTCATTCCATAATGCCAAAGCAATTGTGCCTGATACTTAAGATGATGATGACAGTTATTATTATTATTACTATTATTATTATTAAAACTGTGGCATTTCTTCTTTGTAATCTGGAATTTGCTAAATAAAACTTAAGAAACTGAAAAAATGTACACAATAAATGACTTGTATTTTGTGCACAATGCATTTTACTGTACATACTGTATGGGTGTACTTTAATGTGTTGTTTAAAAATGCAGGGCCAAATTGGAGATGATTATACCCAGCTTAAAGTTTCCATTATAGATACAATTTCATTATATTCTTGTAAAACATTTTGTGTATTTAAAAAACTGAAGAAGAAGAAGAAGAAGAACATGTCCAGTTACATTTCTCCCCAAAATAAATAAATTTAAAAATAAAGTGAAAAAAGACTAGATTTTGCCTGAAGGCATTGAAGCTTTTTACAAGATCATTACAAATATTTCGGTAATGCTTCCTTTTACAGTCCTGTTACCCATGTACATACTATGTATTTATTGTAGTAATTATTACTGGGTAATACTAACCCTGAACCTATCCCTGACCCATGGACTTGCGTTATATTAGCGAGTACTTTCTAGGTAAGTACACTGTAAGTATACTATAAGTACTGTACTGTAAAAGGAAGCGGTTCCAATATTTCCATTGTGACAATTTTCTAATTATTTTGGACAGGAAAAAAAAAAATCAATAATTACATTTCAAGAACATATTTAAATAGTATTTGATTATTTATTTTTTGTGTTACAGCAATAAGAATGAGCCGATGCTTAATTGATGATTTATTTATGTATTTAAGTTTATTTGAATAGGGACAAGTATGTCACATAAGCTCATGTTCCATACTACAACATTTTAGCCGAGGCTAATTCTCAATGTTAGTCCCTAGTGGGTCTTTACATAAAACTACACAATACATAGTTAAAATAAACACAATATAACAATTAACAATGATAACAAGTTACATTTAACTATTTATTTATTTTTAATTTTATACATTATTTACATACTGTATTTCTTCTGATTGTATAGGGTGAAATATAACCAGGGCATGTTTCATGAGATTCACCCATGCTAGTTTTTGAGATTTTAACATTTTTCACTAAAAATTCATTGAAAAATAGGTAAGTCTAGTTGTCTGTGTTTAAGGGTTTGTGCTGTTAATCACTTATCGATCACATGGCGAATTTCAGCCTGGTGGTTTTCATTATTGTTTGACAACTATATGTTTACATTCAAATCATTTTCATCTTGCTATTCCTTATGCAGATCGGTGTTGTTTTGCATCAGAGAAACCTTTCTTAATATTCTTAGCAGTTTAAATAACACCCAAGAACGAGACCGATGCTAGCTGGTTTGATTAAAGAAATGTTGTCTGTGGACATTAAAATTATCTCTGGTAACACTTTGAAATTCATTAATGGGTTACCATTACTCATAATATTAGGTAATGGTAAGGTAAACCCATTAGTAATGAATCAAGTGTTACAACATCCTTCTAAAGGAACTACCAATAATTTGGATCAGTATTCTGTTAAATTCTAGTTGAATTCTAGTTCATTGTTAGCTAATCATCACGACTACTATTTTTACTGAAGACTGTAAGAAATACTATATACAGGTTCATAATTAATATAAATAATGCTTAAAGGGACAATTCACTTTGAAATTAATGTTTGATATGTTTTAGCTTACCTCAAGGGCATCCAAGATGTAGGTGTCTTTGTTTCCGCAGTAGTTTAAATTTTTATATTTTTAGGTCAAACCGTTGTCTGTCAGTCATATAATGCAGGTCTATGGTCACCACCTCAAAGAGCAAGCATGGAGAAGACCAAATTAAACATGATTTAATGACTCGTAAATGTAAGTACACATTGATGGCCTAAGACACAAAATGAGTGGTTTGTGTGAGAAAACGAACAGTATTTATATTGTTTTTACCTCATGTAACCACAGCCATGTCCAAGCGATCTGAGGGCGCGGGCGCTTTGGTCTACTCAAGCAACGGAAAGCACCCGAAACAAAGTCACCTACATCTTGGAAGCCCTTGAGGTAAGCTACAACATACCAAAGATTCAAAGTGAACTATCCCTTTAATAATATTAGGTATGGTGGTAACCCATTAGTAATGAATCAACAACATCCTTCTTAAGGAACTACTAATAATTTGGATCAGTATTCTAAATTGAAGATCATGGGAAAACACTAACGACTCAAGTGCTTCCAAATCCATCGGAATGAATTATTATTCAAAATCTTACAAAAATCTCAAAAGCTTACAATGACTTTTTCACTTTAGAAAACTGATCCAAATTATTACGCTGTAAAAAAAAAATATTGTTGGTTTAACTTAAAAAATGAAGTAACCTGGTTGCCTTAAAATTTTAAGTTCATGGAAAAAACTAGTTAATACAATAAAGGAGATTGATTTAATCATGAGAAACTCAAAATATCATGTTATCTGAACCACATAAATTAAGTTGACTTGACAAAAGAAAAAACATTTTTTTTTTTCACAGTAGTTCCTTTAAAAAGATGTGCTAAAACTTGATTCATTACTAATGGGTTAGCATTACCTTATATTATTATGCATTCTTAATATTAATTATTAATTATGAACCTGAAGTATTTCTTACAGTCTTCATTGAGGTATCAAAAATAGAAGTCACACTGATGAGCTAATAGAGCCAGCATTCTGATAGAACCCAGCGTCACGACAATTAATGGGTGAACTAAAAACTAACTAACCCTTTAATAAATCTGCATGATCAAATAACAACTCAAGCATGTCTGCGGGGCAGGAACTTTGGGGCAAATGACTTAGTTGTGAAGAAATGAGTAAACGGTGGAGGAGTGTGTGAATTGATGGGTCAGTGCATAAGCAATGAGCACTTGCTAATGTTTGGCCCACAAGCTTTAGATTCAGGATCGACTTTCATGCATTCAATTTCCATTGATTCCTGCTTTCTCATGTCTAACTCTGATAGAATGGCCTTGGACGACCTTGGGAAATTTTCCCAGAGTGCTCAATGCACCATGCTCCTATAAGGAAAGGCCCCCTGTTGTTTAATACGATCGCATTATTGCTGCAACAACAGCATCACTTGGAATTGCTTTGGTGGCATATACCCTGGTGACAGAATGAACACCCACATGAATAAGGAACCACAGACTCTAATACATGTTCAGTGTGTTCAAACCATTTGAAGCACTACATAACTGAGTGTGGATTATCAGCGCTTCTTCCCTACCTGAAGATGTGTGGGCGAATAGTGTCTGTGTGTGTGTCTCTCTCTCCCTTTTTCTCTCTCAGAGGAAAGAACATTGAGGAACATCTGAGCAAATGAACACACGAAGCTGCATTATCTTCATCATTTTTCCAAGGAATAACAAAATAAATACTTCACAAGTACATTTAATAGTCACACCACCATGCATGTGCTCCATTTCTGATCCATTTCACCAACAAGAATTATTAATCACCCTTGACCAACCAAAAATTAGAGGATTCTTGTTGGAGGAATATTGCAATGCTTGAAATGACATGAAGTATGTTTTATGAGGGGTCTCCAACTTGAAAGTGAGGGGTAGATGAGATCAGACATATTGCACCATCTTGCTGACTTCTTAAAGCAAACTGATTTTGATATTATTTTACTGTAAAATATAATGCCTTGTTTCCTTTTCTCTGAAATCAATATTGAAAGATTAACAGAAGTGTTAATTCTCCTTTACGTGAGTTACAAAACCAGTCACCATGTCAGTTGTATTATAAGTGGATTTTAAGATAATATGGTGTACAATTATTTATAATAAATGTCGATATCTTTGTTTTTAGATATGAATTTCAGCATGGATCTTTAATAGATCTTAGGGTAGATTTATTTATTTTTCCAAATGAAAACGAGACAGCTGAAGGAAAAATGCTAATGAACATTGCATCTATTCTGGCCAAACATCAGTGCCTTCATTAGACTTATTAAACTATAAGGTTCAGATTAGATTAGATCAAGAGATGAAAATGGCTTGATGAAAAAAGTGTGTGTCAAGTAATTAAATAATAATAATAATAATAATAATTAAAACGTTAGTGCCATTTTTAAAATATCAGGCATGCTCAAACAGCCACAAATCAGTCAATTCCTCATCTTCTGACAGAATCCATAACATTTGTTCTATTAGTTCGGGTTTGTCATCGTTCAGACATGTTCCTAGAGAACTGTGATTTGTCTCTTGATCAATATTAACCAAGTCCTGTCGGCTAACAATTCCTGCTTCACCATCGTTTATTCATATGAACACAACTGTCTCTTAACGCCCCCTCGTTCACCGCCTCTCCAGAACCGCCTCAAAGAATTACGACCAAAAAGCAACAGGGATACATGTCTAAACTGCAAAGGTAAGGCGAAAAACCATCAACCATTTACAATTTTACACGTCTGGTGATCTCTGAAATCCGTTTAGATTTATTTACAGACTACACAGTATCAGAAATGAATCGAGAAATTTAACGGACGCTGTCTGGTCGGTTTACTGACGTGTGGAAGCTTCAGTCGATTGTTTAGCGATACATTCGAGTCAGTTTTTGTATCATTTATGTTTAACGAACGTGTTGTATGTTGTTTCTATATACAATTGTTTGTGAATACTGTGAAATTTGTAGGCTAAGTCGTTTCACGAGCGTCTTGGAGCGCTCAAAGGAGACGCGCGCGGACTGAACGCTTGTAACGGTCTCGGGAGAGTCATCTGTCAGTCATTTTGATGGCTGGGGGAAATCAGTCATTGGTTTTATGTTGTATCATTCCCTTTAGCACCTAAACAACAAATCATTCATCGAATGGAGTTTGGCACTGGCACTGCAATATCACTACGTGTTGCACTAGTGCATGGCTGATTTACAACCAAGGGTTGTGATGTTAATTGACACTTTTACTTGAAAAATGTAGGTGATATACATGATTTATGCACGTATATTAAATAGCCTAATAGCAAATGTAAGTAGGCTACAAATCAGAGCCATTGATGCTTCTCATTCATTCATTCATTCATTCATTCATTCATTCATTCATTCATTCATTCATTCATTCATTTATTAATTCATTCATTCATTCATTCACACCAAAGATGCAAATGTCTCCTGGTGCTTATATTGTGTTTTTAATTAATTGGTCACTTTTAACTGCTCTAAATGCTTTATATGTGGCAACAGCAATAACGTAAGCAATGTGAACTGGCTGCATGTGAAGTTTAAATGAAATTACTGAAGAGGTTTGTATGTATTCCTCCTGTTGTATGAGATAAGCAAGGTCGAACCATTCCTGCAAGGCTTGAATCCTTTGTAGTCCTATCAGACATGACACATGGTTGCCATATTATGTGAATGTTTCAGCGCAGGGAGGCCATTAGTGCCCAAGAGAAGTTCATTCAAATGTATCATTAAACCTATAGCTTTCTCCTCAACTTGTGTAATATGTGACCAGAGGATGACTCAAAGTATTTTATATTATTTCAGTATTTTATATTAGAAGTAAAATATTACATTTAAAGTGATCAGTAATAATGGTAATATTAAATAATATAAAATAAGCATCATATTTAAGATGAGTGACAATTTTATTAGTATCTTTGCTGAGACTTAAAGTTATGTGTGCGAAAACTGCATGCATTTTTAATTAAATTACAATATAAATGAATATATACATTTAAAAATATTACAGGAAAAATTGTCCATAAAAATAATAATACTTATTATTATTAAATTCATTACATGCATAATATAGTGTGGGAAATTTTCAATAAAAGAGATCGAAAGTTTCGTGCATCTATTATTTTATCAATAAATTTACATTATAAATTAAATGATTGAATTTGGCATATAATAACAATAATAGTATTTATAGTAATAATAGTATTATTAATAATTAATTAATTCTTTATTGTTCTTACTATAATTCCATATTCCATTTTTTGTCACCAGGGTATATTCAACTTAATAAAAAAATAATTTTAAATTAATTTTAATTAAAAATTAATTTTAAATAATTTTAAATGAATGTAAGTTAAGTGTGCATGACAACCTTTCATTTGTATGTTCCTGGAGGAATATACAAATTTTATTTTTATTTATTTATATTTTTGTGTTAACTTATTTTGTTCCTAAACACCGTGTAACTTCCGTTCTATGTGTCTGGCTGTCGTGTTTGTTACCATTTGGGTTCCTGTTTCTGAGAATGAGCAAGAGTGACACAAGACTCTGAACATAACAGAACAGAACTCTAAGTAACTGCCTATTAGAGTCTGAGCTCGTTATGGGGGAAACAGATCAGCTGTGCATGTCATTACCGCATCACCACACGGTAAGAAAAGAGTGTTGATCGAAAGCACACACCAGGTGCATTTCTGAACATCCATGACAGTCCAGAGTTTGGCAAATCACTAGGTGTGTTATGATGAATATCGCCCCCCCCCCCACCCCCACCCCACACATACACATACACTAGCATCACCTCACTCACCAACATCACACACACCATCCTGTTCTGTTCCCGACTTCAGAATGCGCTGTTGCCATGGTGACGGAATGGCGCACGCTCTGTCTTGCTTTCTCTCTATTCTCTTTTTCTTTATATATCCCTTGGTCTTCCCGCGGATGTATGGGCGATGTAACCATCTAGGTTCACTGCTCGTCTGGGTGA